>NC_090280.1:15467878-15770909 GCF_037392515.1 Haliotis asinina
ACTTCACGTTCACTGTATCAGAATCGTTAACTGTCATTGAGCCACTCTAATGTCCTGTCAGCTGTAATGTCAGCTGGGTCTGCACATGAAAATGCAGTGAAACAATACATTATATAGACTGTATACTTACACTGAGTATCAACACTGACTAACTCTGTCATCAATGTAGACCATATACTTACACTGGGCATCAACACTGACTGTAATATACACACACTTATATGTCCCGGGAACTCTCTGTAAAGGTGTTAGGAAGAAAGAGAGGAGGCAACTGTGATGTCACTGTTGTCACTCTGCTAAGTGTAGGTCAAGGTCAGACCATGGTCAGCTGGGAGAGTGGTAGAGGTGGAGCTGCAGGTCAAGGTCACTTGCTGGTTGTAGACAGGTGACACGAGACGGTCAAGTGTGGTAGGTTTGTCTGTCAAAATACATGCTGTGTAAATTAGTCTCTTACATGCAGCGTTTTCCATGAAGATTAGAGACAAGAAAATTGTTGTGAAAAGTGGTTGTGTTTTAGAGGTGGTGATTTTAAAATATCTTGCAATATTCCATTAACACCATGAATGTGGTAACGCAGATAGACTTCTCACAATTTTGTGCAAGTGGTCTTAACAAGACAACTTGTTCTGTGGATACGCAACGAGTGTCCTATATTTTTCAAGAAGACAAAATGCAATAAGTCGTAGCCCTCCTAAAGACTTTGAACTCTGCGAATGTATATATGAAATGAGTAAATGAATGAGAGTCTTCTAGATCTATACTATGTTATATATGTAACCGTGGTATGATGCTGCTGCTGCTGCTGCTGCTGCTGCTGATGATGATGATGATGTCGGCTGTGAAAACATTAGCGGTCTGTAAAAGTACATCAAGTATCTTCCGAACATCCAGTATGAGGCAATAGTGCTCATATATGTAAACTCTAGTTTTATAAACAACACTGCAGGCCTGCCACAGAAGAGTCTGCAAACGTCACATGCAATGGTGATGTGAACGTATTAGACAGGCTCTTGCTGCAGGTCCATTTTACTAATGACATTATTCATGTTAAATCAAGGGAAGACACCCGTTCCTTATTCAGTCGTAATCCCTTATTTCGAGCAGTATATGGTATTACTGGATTGTTTATTTCTTTAAACGTTTTCAATACGCTTCACTTTTACAAGTGTGGTGTGTATGTAAATATGCTTGCAGGGAATGGAGGATACCTGTCGTGACATAAGACTAAACAGGTTCTTGCGGGTCATTTAGAAGTGACATACATACGTGCGTGCGTTCGTGCGTACGTACGTTAGTACTGAACAGAAATATATTGAAAATATCAAACTTGTCAGTGTTATATATTTTGCTGGTTCAGGGGATATTTCTCACACCTTTTGTAATGGCAAATTTGTAACCGTACCAATGGTGTCGTTGTATATAGTAAACCATTTCCTAATAACATGTTGGTTTTAAACCGAAGCTGTTGATTCTCTGGTTTTTTATTGTCCCCTTTGGTGATTCGTGTATTGTATATATTATATGGGTTTAATGTATAGATTGATGTAATGATACGACTGAAACATTGCCGATGTCATGTTGAATAACTCACTCACTCACTCCATACTGATGCGAACAGATACAGATGACTTTGGTGTTGTGAACTAGGGGACCGTACTTTGCATGACCCTTTCAATACTCCCACTCACACCAGTTGGAGGTGTGTTAGTCAGTCCATCTGTACGCGATATACAGATGGTTCTTACACAGGCACCATGTGTACCAGAAGAAACAGGGTCAACGCACTCGAGTATATAACGTGTTAGTCCTATACACTGGCATGAACCGAACAAGCGCTCACAGCTGACATGTTCAACGTAGTGAAAGAAGCAAGACTCTTTAGACGTTATGTGATGCCGATAGAAGACACACATTATACATACCTACTGGGACTTGCGGTTTTCAGGTATACACCGTCGTCGTGTGTAATAGGGTAGGTCAACACGGAAGTAATGTATAGGTGTATGCACGCATCATTGGCTTCCAAATAGTATCTAAATATGGTTGAGTAGAGTACTCCACCATGCTATATGTGTCAGAGATTTTGACAGTGTTCTGACAGGTACACAAACTCCTCTCACATACACATATGCATGTGAACCTCCGATTGGTGTGTACCCCTTAACCTATGTATGATTGTTTCGAACGTCCTTATCAAAAATACAAATATATTTTCCTCTTGCCCCACTTGCCCATTTACCCTGCATACTGTCTCTGCGGTTAGCGAGTGAGTGTACAAGAATACGCCACCGTCTGTCGTAACCCATAAATCTCCTTCAACGTTGACAATATTCACATAGCCTTCGAACAGGTCATTCATTGACAGAACATTACTCCTGTCTCACCCCCTACAGGCCACTTGCGTCAGTTTATACGAAGTTCAGTTCATATGAACTAACGGTAAATCTTTGTCAGTAACAAAATAGCTATCACTTGAAGACTGGACCGGTCTCATTATTACTTGCTGACTGCTCTCGTTAATAGTCTCGTTATGACTTGTAGACGGGTCTCGTTATTATGTGCAGACCAGTGTTGCTATTACTTGTAGACAGATCTCTCCATATGTATATGCACGAGAGGCAGCTGTCTACCTCCACTTCCTGGCAGGTGTGTAACTGGTTGGGTAATGCATAGCTGGAAACCTATTCCTGTCAATAGCTGTATTGGATGAGATGCATCAGCTTTTGTCATTGGTAATTCACATCCGAGATGTGTTGATTGTGCTGGTTAATATTTGTGGAGTTTCCATGGTTACCTGCTTGGTATAATACTCCCACAGTAAGCTGATATGAATGACGACGTGACGAGGGTCCGACTGAAGAATCCTCTTTGTATTATCTGGCTTGTTAATGGTAAACGTGTGATGCTTTGGACTGTGGTCTCCCTCTGTGTGGCAAATAAAAACACCTACATAGGCCTTTA
This sequence comes from Haliotis asinina, assembly GCF_037392515.1. NCBI lineage: Eukaryota > Metazoa > Mollusca > Gastropoda > Lepetellida > Haliotidae > Haliotis > Haliotis asinina. The sequence continues at coordinate 15,470,840 of NC_090280.1, forward strand.
TTGCATTGGCATAGGACTTTATTGCATTGCCATTCAAACTGTACCTAAGACCATGACGGAATTAATATTTATGCAACGCAACAAAATATACTGTTTTTAGAAATCCAACCACATTTGGCTGGTCACCTGATTCCTAGATCAGAGGTCTCTGGGATGACGTCAAAATGTTAGCTATCACCATGATCAGGACCTGCAAAGAACAAAGTATACAATAAAGTTCATTAAACATACAGAAAGACGATACCAACTTAATGTACCATACACCATACACTACCTATGAAAAGTGTAGCTTCACTGGGAGCACATGCTACATAAAATTGCAAAAAAGAATGTGGAAAATAACGTGCACATGACTTTTCGTGTAAAGTATTGTAAGTTCACTTTGCCAGTTGTCAATACTTTTCATCGTAATAATGAACTCATGTCAATACTCGTTTCCGCGTCAGTGCATGTGTAAACGGTACCTTTTAATAAAATAGAACATTTTGCTAAATGTAGATTAGAACATTTGATTGAAGTAAGTGGATACATTTACTCTAATGAGTTCAAACGTTTGATATTACATTGTGCTGGAACAGAATTGAACACATGTGATGATGAGCACTGACGTTATAGGAATTTATGAAAAAGATTGATCCATGATATGACCATGACGATGATGAAGATATTAATGACATTTAAGAAAGTGTTGATCCATAACAATGAAATGCGATTAGAATCACCAGGTGTGTTTCCCGGTTTGGTTACCTTGAGAATGTGAGCTAGTGTTCTGGTATAGCGATGTACTGATGGATTCATAAGTCAAATGATGCTCTGATGGAGTCTCTGCCACGCCGTCATGTGAACTTGTATCTGCTGCAGCAGCTGATGAAGATATAATTGAACACATACTTTAAAATCAAATTCGAAATGTAATTCCAAGCAGAGGCTAAACGGTTCACCCCAAGAATTCAATTAGCCACATTTGGGTCGAACTCGGACGATTGGTTCCACAGTTACAGATGTCTGAAGTTTGCGGGCATAAAAAATCGTCTAAAACACATGCAGAACACGTTTTGGACAAAATAGCGTATGTCCGATATATAGGCCTAGGAGGCCATGTCATCGTACTGTTTAAACAGTTCCAGACAAGAAATAGTTCCCTTTTGACAAGTTTGTAGCTCCCCTGTCACTGAATGTACAGTAGAAACAATTGGCATTCTGGAATTGCCAGGGACTGACCAGGCAGTGTCAGGCACATACATTAAATGTTTTTTTCTTGAAAAGTTTGTTTCAGTTTTCACCTTGTAGGTTTGGTTTGAAGAAAAGGCCCATCGCGATGGAATCTTCGAATTGTTTTCAAGAGAACTTGCCCAGAAGTGGAACTCGATATGCCACAAAGTATGGGAATTGTGGAAGCTCGGGGGCTGATGCTTTCAGTACATTTTGGAAGGTAGGGACGCAGACAAATTGTGGAAAAATCGGCCAAAAACATCAATCAAGTATGTCGGAGTCCCTGTTAGCTACATGGGCCCTACACTTGAAATTGCAGGGACTCTGATTTCTAATTTGTGTCAACATTTTGGGAGGTGTTTGAAACAGTAGTTTTGGGGGTTATTAGTCTGGATACTGTTGGCTTAATTCTGAATTATCTGCCGTGAGTTTTTGGCGCAGTCATCAAGATAGGCTGGTATGGTAATCGACAGAAATAACCCAAACGATTACCGTAGGCCCTCTTGCCTTGTTGTACTGAGCCCTGATTACAACTAACCTCATATGTGCCTCAACGATCAGACAGCACAAGCACGTGAATAATTGAGATCAGACTTTATTAAATGACATGCATCTACCTTTTGTGTTCTCATACATCTTCAGCTGGGTGTACTGTTGTTTTTCTGATTCCTCATCCAAATGTGAATACTGCGCTTGAACACTGACCTGATCTGAAACACAACGCGATTTCATGCTGATAGATGCAGAGATAATTGAGATATCACAATGGAGGACAACATCCAAGAATCAGCACTTACCTAATGATGAATATGCTTTGTTGTCCATTTCCACAGGTTCAGGATAACTGGAGCTACAAAACAGCATCAAGTCTATTTCTAACAATTGGCCAGTAGTATAAATCCTAAGTAAGTAAAACGTAGATGTGCTTAACTAATTGCACGTTACTGACTACTGAACTTTAAAGTTTATATTACCTTTTTCGAGCACCTGAAAAACAAGAAAAAGAAAAATGGCATACATTGAGAATCAAAAACATCACATGGCACACCATCCATAAGAGCAGGTCTAACATTCAGGATGGTAACGTTAACTGTAAATTACTGCAGACACATAACATAACCATACATACATTACAAACAGACTTTAGCATTACAAATCAAAATCATTCATGCATATTCTTGACAAGCGATGGTTCACGTATGTAATATCATGGAGCGTATGCTTTGGAGAAGACTTGCTGAATGTAAATACTGTTCAGTCACAAGTTATGACAAGTATAACAAGTTAACAGCACGCCATCAAATATATACCTTTTAAATTATTTCCTATTCTGTACCCCTTTCGGTACAACACCATTAGAACAATGCCTCCAATGAGCAGGGTAAAGAACAAGGTTCCAACTGTCGCACCTGCTACTACCACTGTACAGGTACACGCAGTGTCAGGCTTCGGCTGGGCTGGTGGATCTACAGTGGAAGAAAAAAAACGGAATAGTTGCAACTGACTATTTATCGTACTTTGCGGCCATCAAGTAAAACATATTTTGCGATGTTTGCTGCCTGTCTTTGCAGACCATGAGTTCAATTACAATTGACACAGGTTAAATTCCAAACATATTCTTATATTCTTTCTTTGAATGCAAATAACCCGTTACAACTGATATGCCCAAAACTATTCTTTTGAATCTTCGTTAATTCTGCAAGCTCACATTTATCGCAGGATCAATGACAATGTGTTATTATTTACACACATGTACACCAATTATTATCCTTATATTTGTTCAGTCACGAGATATTTACGGTTTTTGAAACATACAATGCATTGTCAACACTGGGATGAATTCGGGTATCTAATTATCTGATCAAAGAAAAAATGTACCCATCGGGAATCTCTACGTTTCATTCTTCAGCTGATGAGTTTTCCAAAGTATATTTACAGAGGAAAGTGACTGTTTCTCAATACGTTACACCTACCTCCAGCAGTTGTAGTTTCTACAAAGACATATCTGTTAGAATCACCAAAGTCATTTACAGCTTGCAGTCGAAATATATATAGCTCTCCAGATATAAGGCCAGTCACTTCAACAACCATCATCTCGTCTGAGTCAAAATAAGATTTATAAACAGTCCACATTCTTGTAGCAAACTGACGATACGCGATCATAAACGTCTGAGGGTGTCCACCATTGAAGCCAGGCAGCCAGGACAACCATACCGATGACGTCGTTGCATTACCCAGATCTCGAAACTGTGTAGGTGTCTGTGGTGGTCCTGGCAGCAGATTAATCAGAAATTATCTTAAAATACTGCAATGATGTTCTTGGTGAAGTACAATAGTCGTGTACAAACAAGTATTAGATAAAGTTATTCAGACACACATGAGTAGTAAAAACGTGATGTACCAAGTGATATATCAGAAACCGACCTGCAGGTGCAATGCTGACAGTGTATGTTACTGAACCCCCAACTTCATTGTACAGTGTGAGATTGTAGTTCCCGAAGTCCTGCTGCTGCATGTTAGTGAGCTTTAGTCTGACAGTGACTGAGATGTCTGAGACAGGGCTGGAGGAAGCAGTAAGGTCCTGGCTGGTGCTGTTGGATCTACTCCAGGTGAATGAAGGAAGTGGGTAGGCCAAGACTGATACAGAAACAGTTACGTCATTACCAAGTCCAGCGGCGAACTTGAGTTGCTGTGACAGTGAGTCATCAAGTCGTGGAGAACCTGGTTACATGCAAGGGACACCACAGACAATGGCTCGGGAACAAATAATTACCTGATCACTCAGGAAAGGAAAGAAGAAGTGCAACCTGACAGCTGATAACTTGACTGATCCAATAGATCACAGAAGCAATTCCATATACAACTCGCAAAACAATAGCAAAACAGACACCCATATTTAAAAAAAATCATTAGCTTTTCATGGTGCTTGAAGTACCATTTCTAAAGCAAAATACTATATTTAAAGACACTATTGTCCTTTCCCACAATCGCTAGAGGCTGAAGGGATGATGTAAATCCAGCTAGTGTCCATGCAGGTAGCAAAATCCCCATGGTCCCCAATCTGGTGACCAAGCTTTAGTTGTTGGCGGTATATATATCCATGCAGGTAGCAAAGTGATCAACCTTCAGTTGTTGGCGATATATATATTAGATTTAAAACTAGCGTGAACCGTTAAAACTAATATCACTATTTGGAAAATACAATATAATCGCCAACGCACACACACACACCCCACATGCACACTTACATACACACACACACACACTCACACACACACACACACACTCACACACACACACACACACATATATGTGTGTGTGTGTGAGTGTGGGCGATTATATTGTATTTTCCAAATAGTGATATGAGTTTTAACGGTTAGTTTTAAATCTAATTGTGATATTTTAGTTTTTTACTGCCCTTTGTCGACAGGTTTTGTTTATAATACACATATATTCCATTTCATTGTTAAATGTTTTTTTCACGATATGGCTGAAATATTATCACTCACTCAATATAGTTAAAGAAACTAACTGTTTTAAACTACTACATCCAAAATGACTACTACTCCCATGTCTATTCATCCTGCTGCTCCTCTCACTACGGCTATCATTGCTATAATGCGACACCTAATAGAAGAATGTGTACTGTACATAAACAATAACTCACATTTCACCAGCAGCTCCACCCACTTTGTGACTGGTTCTCCGATGCTGTTGGTGGCAGTACAGGAGTAGTTCCCTCTTTGTCTACAGTCTGCTGACTCCAGTCTATGTAATGCTGTCGTGGAATCATCTGCCATTGTCAACTCCTCAGTTCCATTCAATAACCTAATGACTGACATTGGATTGCCAGCATTATCCAACTCACATCTGAAGGTTACTGAATCAGACTCATTGACAGTGACCGACCCATTGATAGAGTTAGCAGTCAACATACTTATACTTGCTTGATCTGGAAGGATAACCAATGAGTTGATGCAGTATACTTATTATGTTCATACTTGATGTAAAACGCTTTGGTAAAACGTGATTTGGAACATATTCGGGTGTTTGACAATCATAAGGGTGTGTCGAACCATCCACTTGACAATGAAAGCTGTGAAAACGGTTTCGGATGACAACACGCCCCATAATGGCCATCGTAGATGATATTAACAATGCTCTTTACACAGTTGATGAGAGCATCTATGTACATGTATTACCATTCAGAAAGGTATTCCAGCTGAAACGTGACTACTTTTCCCTGGCATTATGGATAATATCAGCGTTGTCTCCCCCCAAGGCATTTGTAGTTATTAATCTGCTGCTAGGTGGGTTTTCTCAAGGCTATATCTGAAATCATACATGTCCACTAGACAATACTCACATGTGACATCCACTGAAACACTTGAGCTTTCCTGAACCCCATGTGTATTGGACGCCTGACACTTAAAGGATCCTATCTGTGACCTGTCAGCCACCGGGAGAGTCAGCGTAGCTCCATCACTGTGAGATGTCGCATCCTTGAACCACTTATAGGTACACGCAGGTTTGCAGGCGGCTGAACACAGAATAGTTGGTACTCGCTCTTGACCTTCCTTTTTGATGTAGGTTAGAGTGGAGGGTTGTAGGGTCACAACATATGGGCCATCTGTCAGAAAGGAAGAACAGTGAAACAGATTAAACCAATGTGTGTACAAACAGGTGGGGGCAAGAAGTTTACTTGGTACACTATGTTCACCTTCCCACCTGGTGTAGGACAGAGTGGAGGGTTGTTTATTGTTTATAGCCGCAATCAGCAATATTCCACCTATATGGCGATGTGATTGGGTTGTAGAGTCACACTGACCATCTGTCAGACAGGACGAACTGTGGAACAGATTATACCAATGTATATATGAGTATTTACAGACCGAGTGTGGCGTAACTCTACAATCGCTCATTTATTGATGAGTTTTAAATGTTCTTCTAAAATCTTCTATTTTCCCGCATATTCCTGCTTCTAAACCATCATATCTTAAAATATGACAGTCAAATAAGCAACCACGTACCCTATGCAACTTCACTGCAGGGCGGTTTAGTTTTAATGTAGAATAGTGTTATGAATTGCGTTAGACCCACACTGAGGCTCCATGTTGTACACCTGGCTCCATTCGGACTCCAGAGCCTGACTTTCTCTCGCTCTACATCTGTAGCTGTGACTGTCCCGGGAATTCACTGTAAAGGTGTAGGGGGAACCAGGGGAAATAACTGTGATGCCAGCATTGTCGCGCTGCCAGGTGTAGGTCAAGGTCAGACCATGGTCAGCTGGGACAGTGGTAGAAGTGGAGTTGCAGGACAAGGTGACCTGTCTTCCAAACACAGGGGCAGATGGTCCATTAACAGTTGGTTTGGTGGGCTGACCTACAAACAGATTATTGTGATTAGGCCTAGTATAGTACTGCTTGCAACTTTAAATGCATATACTGTCCCGGGAACTCAGTGTGAAGACGTAGCGTGAACCAGGGGAGATAACTGTTATGTCAGTGTTGTCACGCTGCCAGGTGTAGGTCAAGGTCAGACCATGGTCAGCTGGGACAGTAGTAGAGGTGCAGCTACAGGTCAAGATCACTTGTCTTCCAAACACAGGAGATGATGGTCCGATGAGATTTGGCTTGGTGGGTTGACCTGAAAATGTTAGTGTCTTTCACGTATGCTGAAGACTTCTTAAAGGGTAATGTTCAAAGCTAGAAGCAAAATGGATTGAAATATAATATAAACACAAGTACAGAAATGCACCGAAAATTTGATATGGATGTTTGTGGTCAAACAATGTAACGCGCGAACACAAATTACCACAATGTGCCTTTACAGACTGCTTGCAATTGTTGAAACTCTCAGTTGACAATAAACATACGCCAAGTTCTGAATTTTAAGAATGCTAGCTGGATGGTCTAAAAGGATAATGTTAGTGGGAATACTACCAAACTTGTAGGACTACACATCCAGGAGCACTGTGTGCAGGAAGAACTTTTGAAGGTTCTCTTGCTTCGTTTTTGACATCACTCCTGTACGTAGATGACTGTACGTTTCAACTCGACAAATATTGGTATCATAAAAATCAGAATTTAGACATTGTTTAGAAAACACTCCAGTGATGTGCTTGAAATTTCGTGAAATCTCAGAAACGGGCCGACCTCCGTGAAAACATTCAAACTTTCAACGTTATACGCCACTACATAGCAAAAGGTAAAGAAAGACGTTATTCATTTAGGGCCTTTGGTAATAGATGTGGTGCGGATAGGTGTACTTACCCCGATTCTCTATACATAGAAATATTTTTCATGAAAAGTGAAAGCAAGAGAAATGTAATAGGAAGTTTACCCGGAAAGCTATATATAAAATGCAAGACTTCGTCACTGGTACCATCACCGTAAAATGTGAAGTAAACATTCAAACAAGAGGTAGCCTTCTCTGTGGGCATGGGATATGTGTCCACCCTTTTGATCTGTTTTCTTTATGCTTATGAATAAGCATATCGGCTCGGGTTGACAAAATCAACACAAAATAAATTGCCTAAAGAGTCTAACTCTCCAGGTGTCTTGACGATGTAATATATATTTCAATGATTTTGAAAAAGCCAATTTACATGCACAATTATTAAACTAAGCGACATTGTATATTTTCTGTTCAAATGAAATACAAGATGTTTAACAATACACTACCATATTCTAATTGACGGCCTTTGTTGATTAGAATAAAAAAAAAGATACACGCTTACACAATAGAATCATAGAATTCATAACTTGAGTAGTATAGACTTTATCAGACGTACATAGCTAGTTCCCTGTTACTGTTTACGGGTTGTTTTCCCGGGAGTGAGTGACACCCTGAATAGTACTTCTACACATGTACTCTGTGACGAAGCCATAATCGTCATAGGACTCTCTGACTAACATGTAACATGAAATATTTCTACCGCAATATGCATCTACGACCATTTTCTGTCTCGTGCTACTGCTACATCTGTACATGTATTATATCATGACTGACTCATGAATGACACGATTACTATGCATTTTATACTCAATCCTCACAAAGAACAGCTTTTATAACGTAACGTAACGTTGCTTGATCTTTCATGGTTTGACAGACAAAGCCAACCATTTTTTCATGCACTCTTACCTAGAACGAAGAGCTTCTGTCCACACTGAGGTATGATGTCAGTTATTCCATTCCTCCCACAGGTGTAGCTCCCAGCATCAGATCGGACAGCACTGCTGAGGTCAAAGGCCATGACCTTGGGGCTAGCAGTTAGATTTCCGGTGTAGGTGACACGAGTTGTGTAGTTCCCCACTACCTGGTGGTTATTGAGTATGTTGGCCTGCAGTACCGCAGCTCCAGCTGGACTGATGACATACACAGCAGTGAAACTCCCTGATGCAGCAGGTAGTCGCCACCTGAAGCTGGCTGTCTCAGACTCCCTCACTAACACAGGAGTGGACAGCTGGGGCTGTACACCTGTGGGAAACATTGTCTTATATGTTCATTGGCACAGTGATGACGTAACGCTCAGTAGACGATGATTTCATGTGTCACGTGACTCATTCTCAAATATAGTTTATGAGGTTCCGATAATCAAGTTTGAAACGTTTCGTGATAGACACAGGCATGCTATAGATAGGCTATTTCATGTGTAAATAGACGACGTTGTGATATTATCCAAGATTTGCAGGCTACGTTTAATGTCGGCAAATACTCATACATACCGAAGTCAGAGCAGTGATATGTCATGCAAACCCGTTTACAGACTGACTTCATGCAAATATATTACAGCCTACTATAACCAAGGCAGTACGAAATGGCAATATGTCGTTGATAAACCGGTCGTCAGTATCACCAGCATCATCGTATCATGACAATTTTAAGTAAACAAAACACCAGAGTGTTTTCTGATCCGGCGGACAAGTGCTCCAAGTGCACCTGCATGTATTCTGATATGTAGTACTGTATAAATAGCTATTGTACGTGAAAAAATGTTAAAAACGGAACTACGTTGATTAAAAATATAACACTGGAAAATAGAGATTCCTCAAAAGACACTACACAAAGCATATGCAAGGTGTAGCCTTAAACTAAGGCGAACAGTTTCTTACAATGGCCGTTCATCAGTTTTAAACTTGAACTAAAGATCCAGACATAGATTACATTTGAGGGCGCTACCAATGATAAGGGAAAGGATGCCAGCGCCTGTCTACATTCAAATACCTTCACTGCGGTTACTTGTACCTTGTTTTCCTCGATACTATTCCACTGATGTCTACCGGCGCTACGAACTGAGGAGATGCTCAGTTTCACAGAAACCCTCGGACAATGGAAATAGGACAATGGCAAAAGATAGAGATTGTGCATTTTGTGAATAGGAGTAAATTGGATGTGCAACCTACCATTAATGACAATTCCTACAACAGACAGCATCAAACTCGCATGCAAAGATTCCGTGACAATACTGGTTGGCTTGGTCATGTCTCTGAAAAGTAAATGATTCTGGTTGAACTTAAGAATCAATATCATTATCACATGTCTGGATTATTAAAGCTCTGAATACATGTACATATAGTTTTCAGGACAGGTCTGTTGTTTGTTTCCCACATACCAATTCTTTCCTTCTTCATTCGTCTGTATTCTTCATTCTTTAAGCGTGTGCACAATGATTTTAAACCAAACTCAACGACTCTCTTATTCAAAGATAAAACGAGACACCTGTCTTCGGTCTGTCAAAACCTACAGTCCAGTTTGAAAACCAAATCCCATGATTCGAGTCATTAATCTTTAAACAAGGCTTGTTTTTTGTTGTCAGGTTTCCAACCGTACACGCATATTTCATGTGCCAACAATATTGGTACCAACTCCAGATTGCTTGTTGTGTGTAAGGTCACCCATGTTGTTTGTAAGATCAGTCTTGTTTGTAGGGTCAGCCTTGTTGTTTGTAAGGCCAGTCTTTTTGTGTGTAATGTCAACCATGTTGTTTCTAAGATCAGTCGTGTTTGTTAGGTCAGTCTTGTTGTTTGTAAGGCCAGTCTTGTTGTGTGTAAGGTCACCCATGTTGTTTCTAAGATCAGTCTTGTTTGTAGGGTCAGTCTTGTTGTTTATGAGGACACCTTTGTTGTTTGTACTGATTGTTTATAGTTATAAAGGCCCCTGGTTGTGACTGGAAAGTACCTCATAAGAAGCAATATCATCATACGTGCCTTAGTGTACTTTCATTTTTATCAATATTTGAGTAGTATCTACTGTGAGACGCAATGACCAAACATGTTAGGAATCAAACTGGGTAAATGTGTTATTGTCATAACACGTTGATATTTGCTCTGGAACGATAATTTCAATTAGTTGTCAATCCAAAATTGCACCATGTTCTGACCTAAATGTCCCTATGGTCCCTAGTATGTTGATCTACCATCAGCTGTTGGCGATCTATAGCCTACTTTTATATGGTGTTGTTCCTTATAGCTAAAATGTTTTAGACCAGTGTTACATGTATATCTGTGATCTTCTAGTTATTTTACTGTCCTTCGTTGACAGGACTGTATAATCTATCTCACTCTCTCTCAGATTTAAATGAAATCCGATTCCCTGAACAGGCGTCTTGAGTTGGTGACGTGATGCCATGTCGTATGTGTTAAAATTTAGATTAATCTCTCCAGGTCGCCTTTGTGTGTGTAAAGCAATCTTCCTATGGTCCGCCTGTTTGCGTCATGCGTACGGCAGTGAGAGCTCATAATCCATGTTTACATGTAACAGGGAGTCCCCTGTTTACATTTATAAATACGAGGACTCTCGCTGGCACAGTGCCAAATCTGTATCTGCCGGGGGTAATCGAATTACACGAAGAGTTAAATACGGATACGTATAAGTACAGTTATTGCTGTTTCAAAACTCCCTGAACGTATCGAACCCCCTTGGATTCACTGTGTGTCACCAGTAGTCTGGGACTGTTTGTGCCTCGGGTGAAAGGTACCCACTGGATTGTTGCATGACCTAGAACAACACTTACCTGTATTCAGCTGGTGCGACCTTCAAATCTGTATCTTATCCTTTGAGAATGCAACACACATTTGGTGGAGACCCGAACATAGGGAACTAATAATATCACACGTTATGCTTCCTCGTTGCTCTCGGGTAGGACGGACTATGTGCAGACTACATATGTGCTTGACCGATAGGACCACCTTTGTACCATGCCGATATCATGCTCACGTGATTCATGGATAACAGAACACTTGCCTTTTACACAAATGCATTAGGGCGTACGTATTTAATTCTGTGTCTAGGGTTCCGGCCTACCGTAAAAATCCCAAACACACATACAATAACAGAACAGTCGGGCGACGAGAGAAACAAAATTGAATACGGGTGAGTGAGTGAGTTAATATTTAACGTCACATCGGCAATATTGCAGTCATATCGTGACGAGAACAATTAATTATAAAACTAGCAAATGCATTGTAAAAACCAGTCAACGAAGGAGAGTAAAACTAACTAGAATATCACAGAGTAAAAGCGTAAAACTAGTGATAAGACCTAAAACAATGTATCTATAGAGGACAATACAATATAAAACTGAGCTGTAGGTTGCCAACAACTGGAGGTAGATCACCATACTAAGGACCATGCATATGGGGACTAGATAACGGGAATAATGTTTAATAAGATGAATGGAGTTTGCTGAACGATGTGTTAAACAGTACATTTGCTTCCTGCATTGACCTTAGCTGGATTTACATCATCCCCTCAGCTGTTGGCAATTTAGACAAATCTAGCTACACAATAAAAGAGCACTTATTCTACGATTAAAACTCTCGAAAAGTTATATTTACTTCAAATGTTTTGGAACTTACGTACCCTCTCAGGAGGACAATTATTTGACAGTACTTCAACCCCCTTTGAGGGTACAGCCACTAACGATTTGAGTTACTAATTTAATCTTCCAATTATTTACAATTCAATTAACAAATTCCTTTTAAAATGGCATAATTAAACGAGGACTCAGTGCTAAAAAGATCCTTCAAAGTTCGTGAATTGAAAGACTGATCAGTTGTGAAATTGAATACGAACACCCTTATGTGGAGAATTGAGGTTGCAAAGTCACCATCCAATCCTTATATATATAATAAACAGTGTAAGTTGGTAACAAACCTACCCATGTCAAGCATTATCGGATGCATATTTCACACGAAACGTGCACTATATGGCATTGTATTTTAGCCATATCCGTTTTATGACTATACGAAAGTATCGGGCACTATTAGAAGTGGGATGAATAGCGTTTCCTGGAGTGATATGTTTTAAAATACATCCAATTCAAATTGTCACAACAATGGAAATGTGGCAGTCCAATGACAACTCTAAAACTCATATCACCCTCCGCAGTTAAAAGAATCTAGTAATAGTTTGTGTCCGTGTAACCGAACTAGGCTTACAAAGCGCACATACAGACGACGGACTTTCTCCTGTTCTGATCTACTGCACGAACAACAAAAAGGTTCATCATATCTGTTGATATGACATGATATTGAAACGATTTATGGTGACACAGTAATTTCAAACTCATCTGGTCTGTACAGATTACGGATTTGTGTGTGTGGTTGTGAACGGATGTGTTGTACTGCTGACACTAAGGTGTTACTAACAATATTCTCATGCATAATCCTCTGCATCTTAACAGGAGAAGTATTTTCCAAATATGGATGTAAATGTGTGTATTTGGTGCAGTGGATATTGCTCAAGGAAACAGTAAATAAGCAGAAACATCTTAGAAAATGTTGTCGAAATACCGACTAAAATGACGGTTGTGATACTAGGACATATATATTCAATGTTTTTTTTTCGATAAAAGTAACAGACAGTGGATACCAGTGATCCTTCATTGTTACATTTCCTCACGTGCACTCATCTACTATTGAGAACAAACCTTTACGCAATCAACGCGTTGGTGTATCCCGTCACTGTGAAGAAAAGGCAATGCAAGAAATTCTACTTGTCGGATTCCATGCAAGTGTCACGTGACATAAAAACAATCAGGGTGTGTTTGCTTCAATGTACATACTACTACAGTAAAATACATTATATGAGACCTAAGAAACCATCAGTTCACAGGCGGTGTATTACTACCACGTGACATAGTGTGCGTCAGATTTGGAGTTTCTTCACACATTTCTGTCAGTGAAATGATTGTATTATCTTCGTTCACAGTGGGCCAAACAGTAAACACAAATACAGTCTAGATGTTTAGAAGCGATTGCAGCTGCTGGAAACTAACACTGTGTACAATTCATTATTGTAACTTTCCTGTTATTCAAGACACAAATCATCTCAGTAGTGGTTGCCTTGGGGTTGACTGCGGCTGTTCTGGTATGGGGACGCGCTGATGGACTCTTACATACTGTAGGAGGCATTTCTGTCGTGTCATATACAAGTATGTGTGTGCGTGTGTGGTCGGTGACGGTGTCGGTGTCGGTGTCAAATCAGAAACATGTTTCAGAATTAGGTCTCCGATTAAATATTTCACTAAATTTGTATTTGAATTTCTTAATTTGTCATTGGTGCCATGTTATTCAATTGAGCAACTATACTTACTCAGTGTGGCAGATACGTAAGTATTGATTGGTTGCCATGGATTTTACACTACCTATCATACTCCACTGGAGCAGGGCTGTGCATGTTGGTGCCGCGATAGTAGAGTGTATGATCATGGTCACCACTGATGGTCTTTACAACATCGGATTGTGTGATCAATAGATATCCTACTTGAAACCAAGACAGTTCTTTTATCACGTGATTGTGACAGCTGAGTAACTGGCAGAGGTCAAGGCCAACGGTTGACCTAAAGCAGCTCCAACTTCCCGATTATCAGACGTGGTGTTTATTGGTGACACACTCTTGAGAACTGGATAGAAAGGAAGTGAGTGAGTGAGTGAGTTTAGTGTTACTCAACAATATTCCAGCCATATGGCAGCGGTCTGTAAATAATCAAGTCTGGACCAGACAATCCAGTGATCAACAACATGAGCATCGATCTGCGCAAATGGGAACCGATGATATGTGTCAACCAAGTCAGCGCGCCTGACAACCCGATCCCGTTAGTCGCCTCATACGATAAGCATAGTCGTAGTCATAGTACTCAAGCATGGGTTGCTGAAAACCTATTCTACCCCGTGACATTTACGGGTAGGATAGAAAGGGAACATGGAAAGGGAATATGCATACCGGTCATACCCGACATGTCAATATCGTAGGGATACAACAAGCATCCAAACAGCATGCATGACATTTCAGAACATATGAAAACATGTGCTTACTGTCAGGAAAGGAATAAGTGGAGTTGACGGAAGACTTTGTGTTTGATGCCTGGCAGTAGTAGTACAGGGAGTTACTACTCTTGCCTGTCAGTTGCCTGGTAGTTGATGGTGGTTGTCTAGCTAGTGTATGCCTCTACTGCTGCTGGGCTGGTGGCCACAGTGGTCCCATCTCTGTACAACGTCATGAACGGCGGTGGATTGGAGAGTGCGACGCGTGTGATAGATATAGTACATCTAGTAAGGATAACAGTGTTCAAAGGAAATGGGATTACTGGAACAATAACACAACTTCATGAGGGTATGAAACCGAACTAAATGTCTTTATGAAGTATAGTAACTCTGTGTAGGATAGGGGTGGGTTGGAGAAACAGGCAACAGATACAGCAGCTTCAGTGATGGTATCACTGGTCATAGAGACCAGTTGGACGGCTGTCGGTAGGAGACACAGGCGATAATGCAGTAGTGCTAGAGACGGTAACGGTACTGTTGGTCAGAGGAATTTACAATAACGTACAGAATGACGTGAGCATCTTGGACGGCTCTTGGCTGAGGTCATTTGATCATTACACATAAACAAATGCAAATAAAGGTAACTTAAACATAAGAGTAAGTAAAGAAAGTAAGATGCCATCCACCTCATCCATGTCGAAATTGAACCAAATGTCAACATGACATACTTAACCAAGGACATCAATCCATATCTGGCCCCGATTTCTCGAAACAAACTCAATTTGTTACCCAAATTTCAAACTGAGTTTGACAATTTGAAACTGCTCTATTTTTAACTGAAATACATTTTTAGAACAGAAAATGCCCAAGCACATTAAGCGATATATTCAGAAAACTGAAACTGAACTGTCTACTATTTTTTTTAGTTTAATCTCAATTTCAATACATTCTGGGAAATGAATTTTCTTAAAACGCGACCTTAAGTCAAACTCAGACTTACGTTTGTTTCGAGAAATTGGGGCCTGGTTACTGGCTCTGCCTCCATACTGAAAGTCACACCATCATTTGAGTCCATCCCTGCCGTACACGTCGTTCATGATGGTGGGGGTGTAGTTGGTGGAACTGGGGCAGAAGGTGGAGTAGTCAGATGGGACTCGGAAGGAGGTGGAACTGCAGCTACCCTGGTTTACTCTTTCTAATGAAGTTCCATTCGCCACACCATAGTTGTATGTCACGCTTCTGTGTAACACATCAGGGTGCAGTTCCCTCCTACCTCCAAAGAAACTCCACATGATGAGGTCAGCTGACAGTTCTGCGGAGAACGATGCTCAGCTTGAATGACATACTCATAACGGAAAGACTTCAGAATCATAACGTCGAGAAAATCTCCCCACTCCGATAAACTACTTATCCGACTTATTCTGTGCTGTTGTTGTTATTGACGTCATCTCTTGTGTCATATTCTTTCACGATGCTGGAAAAACATTCCAGGGGTAGCAAATACCAGTTTTCCACATTATGTGTCTTGGCGTGTCAGCACCACACCTGTGTCCATGGGTTTCACCAAGGTAAGTCCCGGGGTAAAATAGGCCTTCAGCAACCCATGCTTGCCATAAAAGGCGACTCAGCTTGTCGTAAGAGGCGACTAACGGGATCGGGTGGTCAGGCTCGCTGACTTGGTTGACACATGTCATCGGTTCCCAATTGCGCAGATCGATGCTCATGTTGTTGATCACTGGATTGTCTGGTCCAGACTCGAATATTTACAGACCGCCGCCATATGGCTGTAATATTGCTGAGTGCGGCGTAAAACTAAACTCACTCACTCACATTCACCAAGGTAAATAGAGACCTGATTCATGTCTGGCTTACCTCCTTCATCACAAGGTGCGACTCACGTACTGTTTAACACAGCGTTCAAAAGACTCATTAAGCATTATTCTCGTTATGCTAAATCATAGGAAGCTGAGGTTTGACTCATTTGAATGTCCACAAAACTAAATACTTCCTCATTTTGTCTGAAAGTCTTCCGAAGTTTTAATTATTTTTTTCATTTTTCCCTTATCTTCCTAGCTATTACACTCTCTGTGTAGACCACTTTGTGTGTTATCAGTAGTGTAGGCATATAGATGCAGACTTGTACTATCTGTTGATGTTCAAATACAATCTACATCCTGGTTCTATTTTAGGTGACAGTATGTGTGGGACATAAGGTGTGAGAATGGCTACGCTACCCCTGACAACTAAAACATATTATAGACATACAATCATGATTCGTGTACCTTCCGTGGTGTTTGTGAGGAATGTCCACCAGTAGAGTCCCAACTGGGAAGATTAGGCGGAGGGAGAGCATGGACATGTTGGTGATGTGTGAAATTAGTTTCACAAGTAACAGATGCTGGTGAACAGTATATACTGTCTCTTAGATTGCATTGGTATAAGATGACTGGATATGTATGGCTTGATATGTATGACTTGATTCATGGTCATTCAGGCTGGTATTCAGTAAAGTAGGTCGTGTGTGATACCTACATTTAGCATATTCTGGTGTTGGGTGACGCTGTACCTTTGCTGATTGTATAAATGTGCCTCTGTAGGCATGCTATTCGGAACACCTGAATATTCACTGTAGGGGTGGGTGGGTATATCGCTCGAAAAGTTGTGAGCCGCATATAGTGTTGGGCGACAGTGTGCATGTGCAGTGTGGCCGTGTAGTGCATTACCGCTATGTGGTTGTGTAGACAGTGTACAGTCAAATACCCACTGGTGTTATAAACAGGAGTCGGTGTATATTAATACAGAATACCTATAGATTTAATGTGTGAACGATTTCGAAGATTTTACACACGGATTCTTAAAACTCTTCAATATACCACCCTCCAATGTTGAACTAGTGACAGACGTGGAACAAACAACTACGTGATTATATCCATTGAGTTAAGTCTTTTCATTCTTACCTTCTATAGCCGAGTTTTATATTGCGTTGTCTTCTTTAATTACACTGTTTTAGTTTCACATGCTAGTTTAAGGTCATATCTGTGATAATCTAGTACTTTTACTTTTAATATTGATATAAATTAAATGTTCTCGTCACAATATACCCGCAATATTGCCGATGTGACGTTAAATATTACCTCACTCATTCACTGTTCATTATTACACAAGGGAAATCGTAAAACCCATTTCCTTGAACATAATGTCACGGGTTCAGGTCTTAAGACGTTCCAAGGACAATAAATGATGAGAAAGAAAGCACCTCTTAAGATGTACCCCGTTTATTGCCTGTGAAACGAAGATTACAACATGACATGTACGTGTTCTATATATGTTATTGTGTAAATACATCGGCAAGAAACGATACAATTATAGAAATAACTTATGTACATAATAGTTCTGCTGTAACTGTACAATGATAGATTACATATGACGTTACGCATTAGCGATCTGGTGTAATTTGGATACAAAATAATAATGATTAAACATCCACACACCCTCCTACATGCAATGTCAATAATGTCAGGGATTTGTTATTACGTTTACGTTTATATATAATACAATAATACACACACACACACACACACACACACACATATATATATATGTGTGTGTATGTGTGTGTGTGTGTGTGTGTGTGTGTGTGTGACATTTTGCTGTATTTTTTGTAATGTGAAAATCTGTTAATTCCTCAGAGAACTGAATTTAAAAATAGCATATTAATTATCATTGATATCAAGGTTTCATGCAACCCCTCATGATAAGTCTGAAACGTTGCCGATGAACCCTGAATCAGTTGGGATGTTTTGGAAAATACACTTACGGGAAAGCCGAGGTGCGCTTTCTGCCATCTTGGTTAGGGCTTACAAAATCACGTTTCGCGATCTTCGTCTTCCAATCTTCTGCGTAGTCGACAGAAAACCGAAGATAATCGTGAAGATTATCGATTATTGAGACGCAATGGAAATAAAACGAATACTGATTTGTTTCAGCATTAGCAGTCAAATCTATCTGTTTTGGATACACTCACGATACTCGTTACATATTCAATATCTATTTTCAAAAATTATATTACATAACCACCAAGCCACATACACCTATATTTGATGTACACTGAACAGATATATATTCAAAACTTATACTAAAGGCGATAAGAACTTCCATCCGCACACAATATATGTTCGGATACACTATATTTACACAATACACTCGATATTCACAGAAGAGGTACACAGCTCCTCGTCATTCACAGATAGATAAACCTCATGACCTGGCTGCAACATGTCTTCAGTACCTCGATCTATCTGGATTACGTCACAACCAAATTTGGGGTAATTCTCTTCACGAGTGGAGTTGTGTCACATCATTAGCAAGTGACTTCAGGTAACACAAAAACACTGTAACTTCATCCTTCTTTCATTTGGTCACAATCAGAGTTAACTGTCATTATCTTGTGTGTATGCCACCCTGTCCTTGCCTGTCCTTCCCAGACAGATGTTTACAAAGTTAGTTTATATATTAGGGTTGTTCTGATAACAGCCATTAGTCTTTTGTATAAGGGAAATATACACCAAGTTGCGATAACAACTCAGATCCGGGCAGTTTTGCTTACCTGGGTTGCTACAGACTGAGAATTGCTGGCTGATTTTCTGGTAGAATGCACTCTGTTATACAGCGACTGAATGACTGATGACTGAATTACCGCTTTTTGGTGTATGTAGGACCCCAGAATTGACATTGTATGTGGGGTTCGGCCGAACTATATCCTCTCTGTGAAAAGTTTGAAAAACTTCCATTTAATTTTGAAGGAATCATTAGCAAAGCCATTGTGAAACAACACATGCTGGCAATGCGGTTAACCAGATATTAGACTCAATAAGATGGTACTGTTATGATAAATATAGTCTCGGAGATTCCCCCTAACTGAAGGACGTGATTGTGATATCTTCAATGACAGTGAGATACGAAAGAATCAATATGCAGCAACGTACACACCGAAAATGTCATATATGTAGTGCACAGTTATCCCCGTGGCTATTGTAGGGATAGTGAACGGTTCTTTCATTATTACTGATACTTCACTAAACTATGACTGAGCACCCTACACTACTAGCGTACTTTATCATCTCCGTTTATGTAATGTCAATATCAAGACAATAACAAGATCGACCTGTTTTAAACTAATGTTGTGTCTGTACTCATGGCATGATGTTGCCTTAAGCTTTGTGCATATTTCATTTGTCAGAGCCTGAAATGTACACGAGCGAATGTAATTCAACATACAAATATCACATTAGCTGAACATACCACATAAAATAAAACGTATTCAAACATAAGAAAAAGCATATGCTTTGGGCTACTGGTTTTGAAACATTTAAGAACATACTTGATCCATAACGATGTAACGCGATCAGAATCACCAGGAGTGTTCCATGGTTTGGTTACCTTGAGAATGGGCGTGTGCGACTATTTTCATTTGTCAGGATCTGAAATGTAATTAAACATACATATATCCTATCAACTGAGTGTATATAGCACATGAAATAAGCGTATTATCCCTGATGAGAATGAAAAGCATGTGCTTTGGATTAATGCTGTTGGCACATTCACGAAAGAGTTGATCCATAACAATGGAATGCTATCGATAAATAACCATTTTTCATGGTTTGGTTACCTTGAGAATGTGCCCCAGTGTTCTGGTATCGCGATGCCCTGATGGATTCATAGGTCACAGGGAGAGTCTCTATCACGTCTTCATATGCACCTGCATCTGCCGCAGCATTCGCTGAAGACAGGGTTCATTACATAATTCAATACTAGATATATGTTGCATCTTCAATATTCGTACTGGCTTTCCTATAAACTGACAAAATATTCATGTTAAAACATCAGATGGGATGTTCAACAGTACTTAACACGATTCATCTACCTTTTGTGTTCTCATAAATCTTCATCTGTGTGTACAGATGTTTTTCTGACTCTTCCTTCACATTTGAATCCTGCGCTGGAGCAGTAACCTGATCTGGAACCCATGGTATTGATTTAGAGCTAAAAGATCCAGAGATGGTCGAAATATGAGCTGGTGGAAAAGACCCAACAGGTCATTGTAGGTACTAGTGTCTGCTGCAACGTCCGCTGAAGATTCATAACATATTTCATCAACAATCCAAATTATTGCTTCATTGTTTTAACTAACACTCCAGAGAGCTAACAATGTATCATCGTCAAAACATGAGATTGCAATAGAACCGATCACGGAACATTTTTTGTGTTCTGATAAATCTTCAACTGCGTGTACTGTTTCCCGATTCCTCCTCTAAATCTGAATACTACCCCGGAGCATCTGAAACACATTGGAATCGGTTCGTCCTGACCTGATCCAGAGAAGACCAAAATATCAACAGAGGGGAAACATACATTAATCAGCCCATACCTAATGATGAATATCCTCTGTTGTCCATTTCCACAGGTTCAGGATGGCTGGAGCTACAAAACAACATCAGGTCAGTCTCGAACAATTGAAATCAAACAATCGAGCGAAGAACATCAATATAGAATTTGCAATGCATTATTCTATTATACCTGTTGAAAGTTACGATCTTATTTCCTAGTTTTACCTGATCCATGCAATATTACATTGAACTAGAACACGTGAAATACCTCTTTCGTGCGGCTCCTGGAAAAGGAGAATAGCAAAAATGTCATGGAGTGTGAAACACACTTCACATATATATCAATACGTCACATCATTCATAAACAAAAGGGAGGGAGACAGATAATATTTCCTGTAAAATATTGTGGATCCAAACTTTAACCATACCTACACTGAATCACATTAATAGTATTTCCATCATTCCCCATTGACAACCCTGGATTCGGCAGTGCCAAGGGACTTACATCTGGGATAACATCTACAGCCTGCAAATAGTGTTCAATCATGTAACGACAGAAAATGAACTATGTACCTTTTCCAGTGTTTCGAACTATGTATCCCTTTCTGTACAGCGCCATTAGTACGATTCCACTAAAGAACAGGGTAAGCAGAAATGTTCCTACTGTCGCTCCTGCTGTTACCCCAGTGCAATTCCATGAAGTTTCAAGCCTTTGCTGGCCTAGTGGATCTACAATGTAATCACAAGACCGTAACTGACGACTGCTGATTGGACACCATTGCCTTCAGGCTTCGCTGTCCAGTTTTGCTCTGGCCCTCATGAATCATGAGAGCATGTGCCAAGCTAACACGTGACGTTTTCTCACAGATGTCGGAAAATTGTACATTGGCAGCAAAAGTGGTCACTCGAAATTCACTTTCAGATTCCGTTTTCCCTATCCATCTACACATAGTGCCCTTGTAAATGGTGGGCGATGGACTAAATTCCAAAGATGTGTGCAAACTATGAACCCAGTGTGTTGTCTGAATTATATCAGTAACATTGTCGATATTCTACTAGGCGATGCAATGAAACAATGACAAAGTCAATCAGTCACCGGGACCGGTTCCCGGTGTGTTCTGTAAATCAGAAGATTTGCGAATAGATTCGTATTATTCTACACTGACGGTTAAAATAGTTTGGTATATGAGTATTTAGCTCCTAACATATGGTGATGAAATGATACGTGCCCAAGGAAACATTTCACACTTGCACACCATCTATGCTACATAATGATAATTATTCAGATATATTGTCATTTACGTTCCCTATGTGAAACAAGAAGTGCATTAGCATACACGGACTCGTAAATTACTCTTTTTCTTTTCTTTGAATATATGCAGAAATATTAAATTTTACCAAACAGATATCCTGATGTATCCTTCAGATAACAGGTTACCAGTTACTGATTCCCATGTAGGACACTTACCACCAACAGTCACAGCTTCTACCAATACATATCCATCAGAATCCCCGAAGTCATTTCTAGCTTGTAATCTAAACATGTGAGTCTCTCCTGGTGTAAGGCCACTCACTTCTACTACCATCATCCCACCAGTGTCATCAACATGATTATACACGGTCCATGTTCTTGTAGCAAACTGTAGATACTCAATCAGAAACGTCTGAGGGTGTCCACCATTGAACCCAGGCACCCACGACAACCATACTGACGACGTTGTTGCATTACCTAGATCTTGGAACCGTGTAGGTGTCTGTGGTCGTCCTTAAACGAATTAAGATAAAATGTAATTATTGATTTAAGTTCATAGGTTAAAGCATCAAATGAAAGTTTAATGAAAACAGAATAAAAAAAAAGTAAATCTGTAATCATAACGCACCATAATGATGGTAACATTGCAATACCAATAAGTAACATACCAACATGCACCACACCGACTGTGTATGACACTGAGCTGTCCACACCATTGCCCACTGTAAGACTGTAGTCACCAAAGTCCTGCCGCTGGAGGTTAGTAAGGTGTAGTCTGGCAGTGACTGAGATGTCTGAGACAGGGGTTGAGGAACCAGTGAGGTCCTGGCTTGTGCTGATGGATCTACTCCAGGCGAAAGCAGGAAGAGGGTAGGCCAGGACTGACACAGACACAGTCACGTCACCGCCCAACGTAGAAGCAAACCTGAGTTGCTGGGACACTGAGTCATCAAGACGAGGTGAGCCTGGTTAAATGTAGAAATCAATCTATACAATGGCACTGGAACCGATACTAACCTACCCACACACAAAAGGGAAGACGCAGTCAAATTTGACAGCATGTAATATAATTGATTGCGTAGATCACAGTATCACTTTCATGTTCGTAATGCATAACACATTTTGTAGAAATGCTTTTGATGATTTCATTATTTTTTTTAGGATTTTGGTGCCTGTGGTGTAGGTATGGTGACCTACCTGCAGCTGTTTATTTTTATATTGCGTTGTCGCATCATGTGGTATCATGCCAATTTTAAGTCTCTCTGAGGGGCCAGTTGGTTCATTTTCCTTTGTTCCACATTTTGTTTGATTTTTACATTAATGTTCAACTTTCACAGTCTATGGTTGAATTATTGCAGAAAACTCCCGTAAGCCTAAGGTCTCGTACGTTTTCTCGTATCATTCCTGCTTCCTATGTTACAGTATAGGAGGTACGAATGTTACGAGAAAAGTTACGAGACCTTAACCTTAACCACGGGGGTGCTGCTAAGGATACTTATGCAGTGCAGAGCCAATAAGGAACACATATCATGATAAATACAGAAGTATACCAGAGGCATTTCCTTTGCTCAACAAACCCATGGAAGCCATAATCCTTATCGAAAAACATAAATGACAATCATCAAAACGCAACAATGTCTACATAGTATCCAAACAAATTACACTGAACCAGAAGCTCGACCCTCTGGCTGACACGTGCTCCGATGTTGTTGGTGGCAGTGCAGGAGTAGTTCCCTCTTTGTCTACAGTCTGCTGACTCCAGCCTATATGTTGCTGTTAGAGAGTTATCTGCTCTTGTCAACTCCTCAGTTCCATTCAGTAACCTGATGACTGACCTTGGGTTACTGTCGATCTGGCAGCTCAAGGTCACTGAATCAGACTCGTTAACTGTCACTGATCCATTGTGAGAGTTGGTGGTAAATAATATGATGTCGGCTGGGTCTGTTGATGAGAACAATTGCGTTATTGTGGAGGTATTAGGGAAATGACTGGACATTTGCATCAGTATAGTATATAGCTTAACATCCGCTGACCATCGGCACTGACTGTAACACTGTCACTAGTGTCGAGTATACACTTACACAATAATCAGTAATCAATCAGTTTATTGCATGAAGGTCAGTATAAAGGTCAGCATATATATGTTACAGTTAATCTCTTCTCAAAATGAGCGCGTGGGGGATAAATAGAGCCGTTTCATGTTGTAATAGCGATGCTTTACTTGTAAGCATTGAATAAAGCTTTGTAGCATTCTTGGATGACGGTAGCCATGGCGGGAAATACACCTGCCTGTCTAATAAATATATACCCTGTTTTTTATATTGTATTGTCTGAATAGGAATATTAGTTTTAACTTTTCACGTTAGTTTTACTTCTTATTGTGATATTCTAGTTGTTTTTCTGTCCTTCGTCGACAGGTTTTTATCATATACATAGATTCCTTTTTTAAGAATACTCTCGTCACGATATGGCTCCAATACTGCCGATGTGACGTTAAATATTGACTCACTCACTCACTCCTTGATATACAACTCAATTAGACCAAGTCTCAAGCATATGAAAGCATTACGAAGGTTTATATTATGTAAGTTGTATAGATACGAGTCGGGTTCAAGTAGAGATTTAAACTCACGATAACAGTCATATCTTGAACTTTCATATAGTGATGAATGCCAGTCCTGTTTAAAGACATCGATAGTTATGGTACGAAAATGTTTGATAAATGCATTAACACCGCCCAGGGTTTGGATAACCAGCATGATCACTGAACATCAACACTGACTGTGACATTGTCACCTCTGTTCACTATATACTTACACTGAACATCAACACTGACTGTGACATTGTCACCTCTGTTCACTATATACTTACACTGAACATCAACACTGACTGTGACATTGTCACCTCTGTTCACTATATACTTACACTGAACATCAACACTGACTGTGACATTGTCACCTCTGTTCACTATATACTTACACTGAACATCAACACTGACTGTGACATTGTCACCTCTGTTCACTATATACTTACACTGAACATCAATACTGACTGTGACATTGTCACCTCTGTTCACTATATACTTACACTGAACATCAACACTGACTGTGACATTGTCACCTCTGTTCACTATATACTTACACTGAACATCAATACTGACTGTGACATTGTCACCACTGTTGACTATATACTTACACTGAACATCAACACTGACTGTGACATTGTCACCTCTGTTCACTAAATACTTACACTGAACATCAACACTGACTGTGACATTGTCACCTCTGTTCACTATATACTTACACTGAACATCAACACTGACTGTGACATTGTCACCTCTGTTCACTATATACTTACACTGAACATCAACACTGACTGTGACATTGTCACCTCTGTTCACTATATACTTACACTGAACATCAACACTGACTGTGACATTGTCACCTCTGTTCACTATATACTTACACTGAACATCAACACTGACTGTGACATTGTCACCTCTGTTCACTATATACTTACACTGAACATCAATACTGACTGTGACATTGTCACCTCTGTTCACTATATACTTACACTGAACATCAACACTGACTGTGACATTGTCACCTCTGTTCACTATATACTTACACTGAACATCAACACTGACTGTGACATTGTCACCTCTGTTCACTATATACTTACACTGAACATCAACACTGACTCTAACACTCTCCCTACTCCCGTGTGTGTTAGAAGACTGACACCTGTAGGAACCTGTCTTGGATCTGTCAGCTTGTCCTTGGAGCATGGATCCACTGCTAAAGACTGCGTCATTGTGTAACCACCTGTAGCTACATCCGGGTCTACAGAGGGCGGAGCATGCGATTGATGGAAGAGGCTGGTGTTCTGTCACAGTGTAGGAGGAGGTGGAAGGAGTCAGGGTGATCTGGTATGGACCGTCTGGAATAAGTGGCAATGTGGTTTGATGTAAAACAAGACATATACGCCAATATTTGCAGACTGTTAATGGTGTATGGAAACGCCTGGACACTCTATGTGATTGTCCCGTTTAGAGAATTAAGATAAGACTTTTATACTTCATGTATAATTCATCACAATGCCTTCAACAGCTGGAACAGAACACTATATTATCGGTAAATGAGGGCTCATGTTATAAATATATGTATGTAATTCAGTAAAATCCTTTCGATTCTGTCCATTGGTTATCTGGTGCTTCAGCGTGTCCAACGGTGTGTTTGAAAATTCATTCATTCAATAGTACACTTTAATCATCTATTGCAGGTTTACAGTGGACTTTATGGCTGACTATTGAAGTTATCAGTAATGTCTATGCTGTACTCACACTCAGGCTCCATGTTGTACACCTGGCTCCACTCTGACTCTAGACCCTGACTTTCTCTTGCTCTACATCTGTAGCTGTGACTATCCCGGGTACTAACCGTGAAGGTGTAGGGTGAACCAGGGGAGGTAACTGTGATGTCAGTGTTGTCACGCTGCCAGGTGTAGGTCAAGGTCAAACCATGGTCAGCTGGGACAGTGGTAGAGTTGGAGCTGCAAGTCAAGGTCACTTGCTGTTTGTGGACAGGTGTTGTTGACACTGGGCGACCAGGTGTCGTGGGTTTACCTTTCAAAATACTCCATGTGCAAATTAAGGGTCCGTGCATGCGGTTTAATGTATGGAACAGAGTTCAGGTTTATGCTGACCAAGTACTAGTCCAGCCATATGTCATAATACAAATACAGATATAGCGATGTGTGTGAGTTGGAAGGCTGTGCATTCTCTACTTATATTATGTAACCGTGTTGACATTTACGACGTGAACAGTTATTGTGAGTACATTCCTTAATTCGCACAGCGATCCTTTGTTTACATCGGTTGTACAGCTCCTCGTGCTTTGATCGAAGACTTATGGAGAGTAAGCGATGCAGCCGGTGTGAAATGTAAATATGTATTGCCATATAAACTTACTGTAGCGGTTGTACAAGAATATTAATATTATTTACGTCAACGTATAAAACAGTATGAAAACTGTGTCACATCGCTTGAGTTATACCAGTCTCGGCCTATTTATGAATATTTACGTTTGTTTACAAAAAAGTCCGGTCACATGATATGCAAATTAGCCTGTGGCAGCGATGCTATGCTAAGTCATCGCAAGCTACTTCGTCACATTAAACACAGTTTCCTGAGCTATCATTAATTTCTTGACGCATTTTAACTAGACCCTCGCAGTCGCATTAACTTCGTGACGCAATAATTTCGTGATTTACGGTAGCCGTAGCAATACGGGATCTATTGTGGACGTCACGATGACACCCAACACATCCCTGAGAGATAAATGTGTTTTCCATTTGAATGTGTAAAGACAAAAAAGGAATAAACTGGACAACAACTAATTAAGTAGCTGCTCATCCACAACAGAAAAGAAGGTTATCCGTATCCCCAGACCCCTCAGTGGAACCTCCCTGCTGAACCTGGCTGTGTCAGACACAGTAGACAGCATTCAACATTCAAATATACAGAGTATATCCTACTTATACTACAACTGTATTCCTAACTTCCTAGATGGTCTTACAAACTAATACCGCTGTTATCACTTCTTACCCAGGACAACAAGTTTCTGTCCACAGTTCTGTATCACACTATTGGTCCCTCCATTTCCACACGTGTATGTCCCTGCATCTGATGTCTGGATGTTGCTGAGGGTGAAGGTGACATTCCTGGCTGCTATGTTCCCCTGGTACACCAGTCTAGGTGTATAGGTGGCAGTGGGGAGGAATGTTCCATCAGGCAAAAGTGCAAACACAGTTGTGCCAGCAGGACTGACAGCGAAAAATGTACTCCCTGTCCCCAGACCTCCTTGTGGAATCTCCCAGCTTAACCTGGCTGTGTCAGACACTGCAGACAACACTTGACTGGCACAGACTGCGCCTGTAGATCCAAAATGCTTGGTTATCAAACGTGCCGTTCTTTTGACATGTGTTTATATCAAGTGTTTAAGGTAATAATGGGAGTATTCAGAGGAAATCTGAATCAAGGTGTATTACATACATGTGTGATAGGTACCTGCATACAGATGCAGTACTACAGCACAGATTATCTTCATTCCTCCCGTCTGGCACCGCCGTGAGACCTGGAATGTAGAGTTAACGCTATCATACATACATGACGTATGTCCAGCTGGGGTTTATGCACGCAGCAAGAGTTCTGTAAGTCCACGTGGTCCCTAGTTCCTTCAGTGGCTTCCGATCTGTCATTGCATTGTGTTCTACAGTGACACATGTTATTATACGATGCTGATTAGAGTATGTGATATTCTAGTGTATTTGTAATATGATGTGACGTGAAATCACACACCGGTGTGAACGAATGCTGGTAAGTTGGTGCTGAATAATCCCACTTAGAACAGTGCCGGTACAGTAAGTAACGGTGTTTGTAATTATAGGTGTTTCAGTCAGTCTGTCGCGTACAGATGATTTGTACTCATGTCATGTCAGGCATCATGTGTACCAGCAGAGACTGGGGACAACATACGGGAGTATATCGACATCGACATGTAGCGGGTTAGTCCTATACACTGACATGTTCAACATGGTGACAGAAGTAAACAAAGACCCGTTAGATTCCCTAACACAAATACAATATATACACTATACATACCTACTAGGACCTGTGATTGTCAGGTATAAACCGTCACTGCAGTCGTCCTGTGTAGCCAGGTAACTTAACAAGGAAGTAATATGAAGCTGTACTCGCATACCACTCGGTTGAAAGTAGATCAGTAGTATTTAAATATAGGTCAATCGATCGTCAGGCTCTGAGTATTTGTCGGGTATTAGTGAGTGAGTGAGTTAATATTTAACGTCACATCGGCAGTATTGCAGCCATATTGTGACGAGAGCATTCTTAAATATGGAATCTATGCATATGATAAAAACTTGTCGACGAAGGACAGTAAAACAACTAGAATATCACAATGAGAAATAAAACTAGCGTGAAAAGTTAAAACTAATATCACTATTTAGACAATACAATATAAAAACAGGCTATATAGATCACCAACAACTCAAAGTAGATCACCATACTAGGGGCCATCGGGACTTACAGTACTTCTGCTACCTGCATGGTCCCTAGCTGGATTTACACCATCCTCTCAGCTGCTGGTGACTGTATGCAAGATTAGCCACAAATTAAAATGACAGAAATACTACGACTAAAAAACAGGAAGATCAAATATGACTTCAAATGTTTTGGGACTTACGTACCATCTCAGCAGGACAATAATTTTACACTGCTTTAACCCCCCTCGAGGATACAGCCACTAACACTCTAAGTTACTAATTCAAACTGCCAACCATAAAATATTTATCTATTTACAATTCATTTAGCAAACCTAATTCTTTTTAAAATGCAATAATTAAATGAGAACTAACATTATTAAAAAGATCCTTCAAAGTTTTTGAATTGCATTATTTATCCCTTGTGATGAAATATTCAACACAGTCAAGCAGGACATGCTTGACTGTGATTCTTCCATCACAAGGGATACAAAACGGAGGATCTTCACCTTTTAATAGATAGTCGTGAGTATACCTCGTATGGCCAATGCGACATCGTCGCATAATGACCTCCTCAAATCTGGACTCACAACCCAAGTAAGTATAACCGATATAAGGTTTTATTTCATTCAATTTATTTATACCTACCTGGGTGTCCCACTTCTTCTGCATCAGATCACGGATATAAGATCTTATTGTAGCTTTATAATCAGAGTATGGAATAAGAAGTGGTGTCACAGATTTGTTGAGTGCCGCCTTAGCAGCAAGATCGGCCATTGTGTTACCAGAAATGCCAACGTGACTAGGTAACCAACAAAGGACGATGTCGCACTGGCCAGTAGCAAGATTATTGTACAATTCAATAATTTCTATTAAAAGTGGATGGTTACAAGAAATATTTTAATAGCCTGAAGACAAGAAAGAGAGTCGGAATAGATGATTTATTGTTTATGTTTAGGGTGTCTTTGAATATATGTAAGAGCTGTTAGTATCGCGCTAGCTTCTGCTGTAAATATAGAACTATTGTCTGGTAATCTAGAAGATATTGTTCTGGATCCAATGACAGTAGCATAAGTAACTGCGCCACCGTCCTTGGACCCATCTGTAAATAAGGATTTATAGTTGCTATATTTATGTTTTAATTGATTATATTCTTGTTTATACTGTAATTCATCCGTTTCTGATTTTTAAAATGTCGTTAATGTTAGGTCAACTTGTGGACTAACCAACTGCCAAGGAGGCGAAGAAAGAAGACGGGAAGGCGATATACTTTCCAGGTCTATACCGGCAGAAGAAATAAATGGTTTAATTCTGTGCCCAAGAGGTGGAACAAGAGAAGACTTTTAGTTATACAAATTCTCATAAAGGGGATTGAACACACAGTTATAGGCAGGGTTAGATTTATTAGAATATAATTTAGTAATGTATTGTAAAGACAATTTTATACGACGTTGAGTAAGGGATGATTCATCGGCCTCAACGTAGAGACTATCAATAGGTGAAGTTCTGAAAGACCCAAGACAAAGTCTTAAGCCTTGATGGTGGACAGAATGAAGAAGTTTAAGTTGCTTTTGCAGGCTCCACCATATACGATGGAGCCATAATCGAGTTTCGAACGTACGAGTGATCGATACAAGTGTAAGAGGGTTGCTTGATCCCCTCCCCACTTTGAGTTAGAAACAACTTTCAACAAGTCAAGACCCTTCAGGCATTTAGTTTTAAGGGACTTAATATGAGGCAGAAATGTTAAGTGGGAGTCAAAGATTAGGCCCAAGAACTTGGCCTCCTTTACAACTTTGATGGGAGTGCCATCTAGAGATAGTTCAGGGTCCTTATGTGGCTTATATTTTCTGAAAAAAAATGTATACAATTAGTTTTGGATTTAGAAAGTTTAAAGCCGTTTTCAAGACACCGTTTATTTATTTTGTTTAAAGAAAGCTGCAGTTGCCGTTCAATAGTATGCATATTTTGCCCACGACAAAAAATATTAAAATCATCCACAAATAACGATCCATCAATTGAATCCTTTAAAACTTTTGATAAACTATTTATTTTTATGCTAAAAAGTGTAAAAGACAAAATACTGCCTTGTGGAACACCCTGGTCCTGATTGTAATGATCAAACAGGGTAGAACCCACTCGGACTTGAAACTGTCTGTTATTTAAAAAGTTCGCTATAAAATGAGGTAAACGATCTCGCAAGCCGAAGTCATGTAAGTCTCTTAAAATACCATATTTCCAGGTTGTGTCATATCCTTTTTCGAGATCAGTGCATTTTTAACAAATGATTCTAAACGCACTAACTGATCGACAGTACTTCTGTTTTTGCGGAAACCACATTGTATATCAGTTATAAGATTATTTGTTTCCAAGTACCAAACTAGTCGAGTATTTATCATGCGTTCCATGGTCTTGCAAACACAGCTAGTTAACGAAATCGGACGATAATTGGACGGATCCGCATGATCACGTCCAGGTTTAGGTATGGGTACTACTATAGAATCACGCCATGAAGAAGGAAATCTCCCGGAAGTCCAAATATCATCAAATATTGATAAGAGCGTCTCTAAACAGGATTCTGGTAAATGCTTCAGGAGTTGATAATGTATGTTATCAGCTCTAGTAGCAGTGTCATGAGCTTGATCAAGAGTAGCATGGAGTTCATGAATAGAAAACGTTTCATTATAATCTTCCCCATTATCAGAATTGAAATTAATAGTTTTCTTTTCTTGTTGTTGTTGATATTGCTGAAATTTAGGTAAATAATTAGAAGAGGAAGAATGCTTTGCAAGAGTTTCGCCCAGCCTATTCGCAATATCTGATTTATCAGTAAGTAATTGATCTCCATGTTTAAGATGATGGACAGTAGATTTAGTACCTTTACCTTTGATTTTCTGGACCATGTTCCATACCTTGGACATGGGTGTCCGAGAATTTATTTTGGATACATAATTTTGCCAAGATTGGCGTTTGTTCTGTTTAAAAGTACGCCGCGCTTTAGCATTTAGAATTTTAAATTTATTGAAATTATGCACCATAGGATGGCGACGGAAATAATGTTCTGCTTTTTTCCTTGCCTTCCTAGCTTGTTTGCACTCAT
Source organism: Haliotis asinina (assembly GCF_037392515.1). Taxonomy (NCBI): domain Eukaryota; kingdom Metazoa; phylum Mollusca; class Gastropoda; order Lepetellida; family Haliotidae; genus Haliotis; species Haliotis asinina. Next base: position 15,503,117 of record NC_090280.1, read on the forward strand.
CGTTGAACCATGGTTTTCTTATGTGTGGAACTACAGAGGACTTTGGTATACACTCATCAGCTATGGAATTCAGTTTATCAGAAAAGCATTTAATAGCATCGGGAACGTCAATAAAACGTTCAGGTTTAAGTTTTTCAGCACACAGTGTTTCATATAAAGCCCAGTTAGCCTTTTTAAAATTCCGTCTTGATGATGGCGGAACATCGGATGGAGTTACAGCTTTTAACATAGTGGGAAAATGGTCACTTCCACAGAAGTCATCGTGGACTGACTATTCGAATTCATTTAGTAGTTCTGAAGTTGTCAATGGCAAGTCAAGAGCAGAATAGGTCCCTGTACCAGGGTGTAAATATGTGTTGGAACCATCATTATAAATACATAAATCATTGTCGGAACAAAAGTCCTCCAACAATTTACCTTTAGTGTTTGTAGTTACACTACCCCAGAGTGGGTTGTGCCCATTTAAATCTCCCATTATAATACAGGGCTTCGGGAGCTGATCATATAGATCTTGAAGATCAGTTCTGGCAAACGTCGAAGACGGAGAAATATAAAGAGAGCATAGCGTAAACGCTACATGGAACGTAATTCTCACTGCAACAGCCTGCATATTAGTATTAAGTGAAACAGGGCTTTGAATAACGTTTTGTTTGACTAGAATGGATGATCCGCCAGTGGCTCTATCACCCGGAGGTGCAAAACAATTATATACATTAAACTGACGAAAATTAAATGTATCTGTTTGTTTTAAATATGTCTCTTGGAGACATATTGCTGAAGGTATAAAATCTTGGACTAATAGCTGTAATTCATGTAAATTAGTCCTTAATCCTCTGTAGTTCCACTGTACAATATTACTGGAATAAACTATCTTTTGGGGGGATTTAATGGGGATCTACCCCGCAGTCTTTTGGAGGGCGACAAGCTATGTGCCCTAGAATGGACGTTTTCAGAAACGTCCATGTCTTCAAGAGACCCATATTTATTGAACAATTGAATTTTGTTCTGTGACCCTTTTGGAGCTCTGCCACTTTGTTGTTTTGAAGCATCAGGCTTTGGCTTCGATTTATTTTTCACAGTTTGTTGACTATCAGCTGTGGATTGAGACTTTGAGTGTGACTGAGATGATGATCTGTGATCAGAAGAAGACTTTGAGGTACTAGGAAGTGATTCCTCAGTCTGTGATGATATAGCTGGGTACAAAAGCTGTGGAGAATCGCAATTTACCCAAGTCAAGGTAGTTTGGCAGCCTGTGGTTGATGTGTTACATTTAGATCCTGATGATGTGTTTGCTACTGTAGCATAAGTTTGTGGAAGATCAGATGTCTTTATCAGTTTTTTGGCCTCGGAAAAAGAGATATTTTGAGTAAATTTGATTTTATTGATTTCCATTTGCTCTTTCCAAATAGGACATTGCTTGTCGGGTATTATGAATGAGACTGAGTCAGTCAGTCAGTCAGTCAGCAAATAAGTTAACGAGTGAATCTCGGTGTTTAATTGACAATCCCAGTAACCACAGCTCAGTTATATCAAAGCGATCCTTCACGTCCAAGTACTCCACGATTCTGTGTGTCGAAGATTTTGATATCATGTTGAGTAAGTGAGTGAGGTAATATTTAACGTGACATCGGCAACATTTCAGCCATATCGTGAAGAGAACATTTAACACAGACATGGAATACATGTGTATTATAAAAAAAACCTTCGACAAAAGACAACTAGACTATCACAAATATCATTTTGTCATATACTCAAACATATCAATGTCATTTGGGTCAAGGTAAATGAGAGATGTATAGGTGAACATTTGCACGCTCTTATTCACAAATACAAAATTTGTGTTCCAGAGAAATTCATCTAAAACAAGAGCGACTCTATGATTCTTTGGTTTTAAATTCATCTGATCGGCAATGACAAGTTGCATGTTTCTGTCTGCACAGTGCGACCATGTGGCCGATTTACTTTACATCCTGTGTCTGTGTTTGACGAGTGGGTGTACACGGGTGCTATACCGTCAGTTGACCTCGTTATTACCTGTACACCGGCCTCGTTATTATTTGTAGACCAGTCACGTTATTACTTTTGTACTGGCCTCGTTATTACTTGTAGAAATGGCTGTTCACTCCCAGGTGCAAGGGAGACAGCTGAGAGCACTACTGTATGTGGTATATGATACAAATGACACTGGTCCACCTTCATTCTTACCTGGCAGGTGTTATCTGGTTACTTAGTATATAGCTTGAAACTGATAACTCTCAAGAGCTTTATTGGGTGATATACATCAAGTTGTTGTGATTGTTGTCATTTGTAATTCACTTCCGTGTTGCGTTGATTACGCTGGTTTTATTTGTGGAGATTTCCCGGTTGATAGTTTGGTACAGTACTCCCACAGTAAACTGATATAAAAGCCCATGTGTGACGAGGTTCAGACTGAATAACCCCCCTTGTATCTATCTGACTGTTGATTGTTAAATGTGCCAAGCTCTCGGATTTCAGTTCCCCTCTAGGTGCCAACTACTGAATTACTTAGGTCTTTATTGCATTGGCATAACGCTTTGTCGCGATGACATTCAAACTCTACACCGGACAATGACGTTATTCATAGTTATGACAACAAATTTTATTTTGTTTTAAAGGCACATTTAACTAGTCATCTGATTCTTCGAGGTTTGTAGAATGATGTCCAAATGTGTAGACGGAAGCTGTTTGCGTAAATCTTGGCTGCTGTCCGTGGAGACAAGTTTTGCTTTGTGGCAGGTGCTCAATTCAACATTATTAACAAATAACCACTGGATGTTTGCTGAGAATCACCACTTGAATCATACACCAAATTAAGCACATCTGTTGAGATAGCAAACGATAAAACTCACATCAACCGTCAAAATGAAACTTTCTCACTAAAACTGAAGTGATGGAAAGTCACAGTAACAAATGCCTTCTCAAAAGGACGATCTATCTATCTATGTGATCTATCCTATACGTCAATCCACTAGTCTCGTTGTTTTAAAATCCCAATAAGTGTCCTATTAGGATCACTGCCTCTCAGTGTGAGTAATACTGAGCTCTTGTGCAGTTGTCAGGGCACCATGTGAGGATGTTCCGTCGAGACTTGCACGCGCCACCGGTACTATGACGTCTCATGTACATACCCAGAATGTCTCGCTGTAATCAGGCATGACTTGATACCGGTTCTGTTGCCTGCCTAATCAAGTCCGAGTCCCATCACTATCGGTCTTAACCGACAAATTATATTTCTTGTTTTCTGGTTCCAAATATATCTTTCTACATTTGGTATATCCAATGATAAATAATCGACAAAGACGAAATGAGCATATAATGAACTGTAAATTAAAGGCAATAACACTGACGTTTGCCTCAAAGCAGTCATGCTTGAACGAGTAGATTATTCATAACTGGAAACTGATATACTCATCAGTTTCGTTAGTTATTTCCATGGACAGGACCTGCAAAGTACACAAATAAAGGTTATTTAACGTACAGAAAAAATAACAACTGAAAGCATCCAATACTACAAAAGTGTTGTACCGGAACAGAAGACAAAGAATAATGATGATGAATACTGATGTCAAGGGATTTGTGGACACCATGGATCCAGGAGTGTTTCATGCATTGGTTACCTTGCGAATGTGCCCCAGTGTTCTGGTATGGCGATGCACTGATAGACACGTAAGTCACAGGCGGTGCCTCTCTGACGCCTTCATAGGTATTTGCCTCTGCTGCAGCTTCCGCTGAAGATATAATTCATTATATAATTCAGCATCAATTGTAGCTCTCCCACAGGTTGGCAAAAAAACCCATCAAATTACACCTCTATCCTTCTCGTTAGAACCCAAACAATTTCACACTGCATCCACATGAGAACACTAGACTTTACTTTATTGAATGGCATGCATCTACCTTTTGTGTTCTCATAAATCTTCAACTGGGTGTACTGTTGTTTTTCTGATTCCTCCGTCAAATTTGAGTACTGCGGTGGAACATCTGAAACATATTGTAATCTTGAGTTGTGGAAATATGATATGAGATTTTGTATCAAAACAAGGGAAAGTAATAACCAGCACGTACCTAATGAAGAGTACCCTCTGTTGTCCATTTCCGCGGATTCAGGATGATTGGAACTGTAAAATCAACAGGTACGTTTGCAATAATTGAAGGAATTAGGAGATATAATTTAGAATGTAAAATATAATTCAATTTACATATTGTAAGTTCGACCTTATTCCTTGGTTTTAGATGATCGATGCAATGTTTTGTTTACCTCTTTTGTGAAGCTCCTGGAAAAAAACAAACAAAACACAAATGACATGTAAAACACAAACATACACATGAAACACCAATCGTAAATGTAACCGGAGGAGAGAGTGACAAAGTTTACTGTAGATAGACACGTAGCTATAGACACATTACAAACAACGGCAGTACAAATCTCACTCTTGGCCATCATACACAATCTTGATAACCAGTGATACACATGTGGAAGACAAAGACCATGTAACAGACGTTTGGGAGAAGACCTACTCTATGTTATCTGTGTTCAATCATATATAGCAGCATGAATTTTACTATGTACCTTTTACAATATTTTCGACCCTGTACCCCTTTCTGTACAGCACCATAACAACAGGTCCTCCTCCAATGAACAAAGTAAGAAGAAATGTTGCTACTGTCGCTCCTGCTAGTACCCCTGTACTGATACATGAAGAGACGAGGTTTTGCTGGTCTGGTGGATCTACAATGTAAACACTATAACATGTGACTGCGGATTTTATGCATTTGTGGTTCAACTGAGCCCTGTGCAGTATTCTAGTGACATGGCTCGGTCTGTAAAATAGTCAATAAGGCAGTGATTGACTTCACGACAATCATATGCTGAATGCGGATGTGATAACATCTACCAAACCAAATCAGCGAGTCAAACCTCCAGAACCACTCAGTCGACTTCTACTAAATGTACGTCACTGCCGCCAAGTAAAGTGTATTTATGCCCATTTTTGCGATGCTTCATGCAAATCATTCGGGTTTTATCCCCCTACAGGTGGTGGGGTCTAATACAAAATGACAGAGGTTGAATTTTATATATATAACATTTTTATATCCCTCATTTGGTTTTGTATGTTTGGTGTCTACTCTGTACCAATGAGATGACAGGGCCGGGTTATTGAGTGAAACAGTAACATGTATCAAACCAATTCAGCGAGTCTTACATTAACTACAGTCGATTATCGTTTACACCAAACTTGTGTCCATGAAGACCAGCTCTTCCCCATGCCCAGGAGCTCATTTCTTTTGTGGTTCAGACAAAGACAAATCCCTTAAAATCCATGGTACATACGAGCACTTGATCCAAAGAACATAAGATAATTTCATCAGTTAAGTTTTACGCCGCACTCAGCAATGCCCCAGCTATATGGCGGGGTTCTTTAAATAAACGAGTCTGGACCAGACAACCTAATGATCGACAGCATTAGCATCGATCTGCTCAGTTCGGTGTCACCCGATCCCGTTAGTCGATTCATACGACAAGCATAGTTGCTTTTTATGGAAAGCATGGGTTGCTGAATGCCTATTCTACCCCGGACAGCAATAGCGACGAAGCTGTTGCATTATCCAGATCTCGAAACTGTGTAGGTATCTATCTGTAGTGGCCCTTGCAACAGCTTTTTCGGAAAAAAAATGATCTCAGAATCTTTTCCTGTTACGTTTCGTATTTCTGGCACTAAAAGGAATGTAGAATGTAGAAAACAAAAAGTGACATTAGTCTGAAAATCCCTGAAGCTTGAATGACCAATACGATATCGGACATCGTCAACTCACCTACATGTACTACCCTGACTGTGCATGTAACTGACCCGCCCACACCATTGCCCACTGTAAGATAGTAATCTCCGAAATCCTGGTATTGGAGGTTAGTAAGGCGTAGTCTGGCAGTGACTGAGATGTCTGAGACAGGACTGGAGGAACCAGTGAGGTCCTGGCTGGTGCTGATGGATCTACTCCAGATGAATGTAGGAAGGGGGTAGGCCAGGACTGACACAGCCACAGTCACGTCACCACCCAGTGAAGCGGCGAACTTGAGTTCCTTAGACACTGAGTCATCAAGCCGAGGTGAACCTGGTAAATGTACAACAGCATAATGACTATTCAAGAACCAGTAACGTGTGTTCACATGAGGACGGCCCCACTGGTAGTTTTCGATTGAGTGCGCGAGTGAATCAATGACTCAGTTTATTTTCACATCGCTTTTACCCACACTCGAGCAATATCACCGCGGGGAAAACGAGAAATGGGCTTCATCCACAGCTTCCATGATGGGAGTAATACAATCACAGTAATTCTTGTTATCAGCATTGTTTAGACTTTCAGTTTTTCTTTATAAGGTGTTATGTATATCTGCATATAGCAGATAATACTACTACATTGCGTGAACATTACACTTGGAAGTTATTTGGATCATAATACCAAGTGTAACATACATATATATAAGTAAACAACAATAGACACATAATTTCAAATACATATTACACTGAACCAACAGCTCAACGCTCTGGGTGACCGGTTCCCCGATGTTGTTGGAGGCAGTGCAGGAAAAGTTCCCCCTTTGTCTACAGTTTAACTCCAGTGTATATGTCGCCGTCAATGCGTTATCTGTCCTTCTCATTTCCTGAGATCCATTCACTAACTTGATGACTGGATTTGGATTACTCTCAACTTGGCAAATCAGGGTCACTGTACTTGATTCTTTAATGATCACTGAGCCACTTACAGAGTTGGCGGTTAACTTCCGTATGCTTGCTGAGTCTGAAAGAAACATCAGCTAATGTGTGTGTTCGTGTTTATGGACTATTTACTAATTATGCATTGCCGTATTCCAACGTGATTGCATGTATACACTCAACGGATCATATATGCGCAGTAAATAAGAGTTCAATATATTTATGAAATATGTAACTGAAAAACCAAATATGGACCGCAAAAATACCCAGCTTCTGTGATGTAACAACATAACAGATAATGCCACTGGCAGCTATGACAGCACAGGTAGTGACCTCGTTGCAGTAACACCTTGCATACTGAAGCTACAAGAAGAAATGTTTAAAGCGTTTGTGATGTTGATTGCGATACGGTCATACTTCACTGAAGTAGACATCCGTCCCCTTGTCAAAACTTAAGTACCGTCCGGGTAGAGTAGAAACGTCTGTACTGTCTGAGTAAACTGTAGTATATCTTTAAGGTAGAGAGAGACTACTTTTAAGAATTGACTAACGATACGCCTACTCACATTGTACAGCTACATTGACTGAGGTTGAGTCTGATCCCTGACTGTTGCTGGCAGTACAGGTGTAGTCTCCTCCCTGACTCCTGCTGATATTCCTCCTGTCAAGTACAGCCCCAGTACTGACAGTAGAACCACCATAGGTCCATGTGTAGTTTGTTGTTGGAGGGTGGCCTGGTGTGGTGTACATGCTGCAGTCTACCCTGAGGTTAGAGACTTCTGTGACGGTTTGTGCTGGTGGTAGTCCAGATATAGACGGTGGATCTAAAGATTACAAATTGATGTGCAAATTCACTTGACGGATGTTATATTGTGTATCCGAAATTTGGTGGGTAGTTTAGATCAGAATCTGCAAAGCGGTATCTGTTCAGACTTCTTTATGCATTATCTTCCAGGTGGGCGAAGGTATTGGGATTACTTACATTGTACATCCACACTGACTGAGGCAGAGTCTGATCCTTGACTGTTGCTGGCAGTACAGGTGTGGTCTCCTCCCTGAGTCCTGCTGATGTTCCGTCTGTCAACTACAGCCCCAGTACTGACCGTAGAACCACCATAGGTCCACCTGTAGCTTGTTGTTGGAGGGTGGCCTGGTGTGGAGAAGGTACTGCAGTCTATCCTGATGTTAGAGAATTCTGTGACTGTCTGTGTTTGTGGTAGTCCAGATATGGAAGGAGGGGCTGAAAGGAACATTCATTGAAATGTTGTTAAATACTTTTGACCACTAACTGAGACTGAGTTCATGACAGCACAGGGTTTGCTTCTTCCTGGTGTAGGTACTACAGTCTATCATGAGACGGCAGTCTCCTGTGTAGGTCGAAGGGAGACCATATAATGATTATAGCGAACTTCCTACCTCTTGTGGCCATTCCTGGAGTTCCTCGTTGTGATGGTGCTGGAATATTGCCGCAAGCTGCGTAAAGAGCAACTAACTCACTCACTCACTCCTCCCTGGTTAAGATTCTACAGTGTATAATGTGATCGATTTCTTTAGACATGACACCATATATATGTAGTGACATGTTTGCCTTGGTAGTAAAAAGAAACGTGCTGTGTGAGATATTGTTTATAGGTCATATGGGAACACTGGTGCCAGGACGGTGGTTTCTTCAGGGATGACATTCCGAATGATATCTAACTATACATGAGCAATGTGACGGTATCATTGTATGTTTAAAGGCTTGCAAAACTGAAGACTAGCAGAGTCTGTGTGTGAGTTCTGTAATATGTACTTGTATCGAACATACAGTATGGTTCAAAATTATTGAGAATAGCTAAAGCATTTCATATTATTAAACGAGAACAAATCAGATAAAATTGAATGTATTGTGAAAGTGAACTGACCTTTTCATGTTGTGTAGGTAACAATTTAATATTTTATCAAGTCTCCTTGAGCTTCACGGCACAGTCTAAGACGGGTAGGCATACTTCCTATCAGAGAGGTTAGTGTCTCATGAGTTATGCTGTCCCAGTATCGGACCACTTCTCTCTTCATGTCTTCAATTTTTGTCAACCCCTTTTGATTCACACATTCCTTCATCATCCCCCAAATGTTCTCAATGGGATTTAAGTCAGGACTATATGCAGGAAATGGTAATACAGTCACATTTTTCTCTTAGGTGCTTAGGATCATTATCTTGCTGCAAAATCCAGTCATTTCCATAAAACACATGTGCACTTGGAAGGACAAAATTATCTAATATGTTAGTGTAGCGTTGACTTGTCAGATTTCCCTCAAACACACACAGCGGGGTCGTTCCTAATAAGGATATCCCTCCCCATACATGAAACTTTGGGCTGTATTTAGGTCGTCGATACAACGGTGCTGACGCAGACTTTGTCCATATTTTCACATTATTGGGATATACCCATATTGAGCTTTCATCAGTAAAAAACACATTTTCCCAGTCAAAGTTTTCATGTGCCAAACACCACTCAACACGCCTGTCTTTATGTTCTTGTTTCATGAAAGGAGAAGGAATTCCAGTCTTTTTCTCCCATCCAAGATCAATCAAATTTCTTCTAACTGTAGATTTTGATACAACTGTTGATCCCCTTTCTATCATTTCATACCTGATGTTGGAGATGCTTGCCCTTTGCTTTTTAGACGCTAAAATTCCCAGCCGGACGCGATCTGAGAAGTCCAATTTTCTGGGTCTCCCTGCTCCTTTCTAGTGCCCAAAATCCTTTCCCTCTTTAAAATTCTTCCTAATCCTATACACAGTAGAAAGAGGAGTTCCTGTTCTCTCTGCCAATGTATTTACATCATCAATTCCTTGATTACACAACTCAAAAATCAACCTTCTTTTAAATTCAGCAGACATTGTTAATAGTGCTGAGGAAAATGACGTCTGCTACAAATTCAGGGGAGGTAACTCTAATTGTACTATACTCAGTAGGCCAAGATGAGTTACCTCCCTTATACAATTACTTAGTTTTAAGTATCAGTGAATCAGTTGAGGTGTTAGGATAGCTCAAAGTAAGAAGAAACATTCTCAATAATTATGAACCAGACTATACATCGTATGTGTTTTCAATATTTTTTTAATATTTACGGATACCTGGAGGTCACCCGTTACATTTTATTCAGTATAATGTCTGTCGTATACTCACTAAACACAGAGGCATCGACATCAGCATGAACAGATATTGAGAGAGTAGAAACTTCACACCTGTACTTCCCGGCATAACTGGAGTTCATCTGACTGGCAGGAAGCTGGATGTCGAGGGTAGAGGTATAGTCACCAACAAACACACCCTTATTCTGCCAGGAGTCCTGGAACACAACTGTCTGAGCAGTCACTGATCCACTGGCTATGGTAACTGTAGAACTGTCCTCCACTCTCTTCCATGTGTACTCAATAACAACATCCCCAGGTGTCACGGTGTAGCTGCATCTCAGTGTAAGAGCCTGCTGGTTGGGTGTCCCTGTACCTCCTGATCCTGATACAGTCACTGATCCCCCAACACCTGACAACAAAGAATATGTGATAGGCCTTTGACGGTCACAGGTGTCTTGCTGATAAATAGGGGATCATAATCCTTACTCATCTCCGTATTCTACTCCTGTTCATGAAACGCCCATTTCCTTGATATCAGGAATCCTTTCCTCGATATCAATACCTTCCCTCACCCCGTACGTTAGCCCTGTTTCGATACTAGCATACCAGCACGTACTATGTACATTTGTGAAAATGATGTTTGATTTAGAAATCGATTCTGTCTGCTAATACTCATAAGTAATAGTTTATCTTCATCCTGAGTTACCTTTCAAAAGGATAGCTGCAAACACAGTTGTTGCTGTAATACAAAGGAACGCCATTGACAGTAGTATTCTGAAAGAGGTAAAAGAACAATATGCATATGTATTCCCATATTTTAAAAGTATCACCATGAACGACATGAGACATGTAGTGTGTCTAATAACAAGTCATGATCATGGCTTGTTGCATGTCTGACATTTACACCACTCCCATTGTTACTACCACTTTGAGTCCACTCGACCTGATTACGCTGAAAACCCGCCTATAACGGCGTTAACCCAACACTGGAACTCATCACAAGTTGCTCAGGTACCGGTCATTCAGGAGATTGTTTCAGTCTGTTGACCCATCTGAAAAATAGCTGTCTAATTGATATGACGACGGGAAGGCATTGTCGAAAAGGAATTCCACACGACAAACATAACTTTGTGTAAAAACACATTTAGAGGTTCCCTTAGTTCCCTTATCACTTGTATCTCCTCACGTGAAGTGGTGAGATCGATATTTCACCACACCATTTCACGAGAATCTATGCATATGTTCCACGTACGGCGACGTTTGTGTTTAGGCCCCGGGTGAATCTGATCGCCAAGACAAAATGTAGATGTTACAGAGAGGGTTGAGCTACATGTATGTTTACGGTCTGCTACTTGTTGTCATAACTCGTATTATGTCGACTCATTTGTTGGATTTTGTCCTGACTGATCTATCAACGGAAATTTTTGACTTATATCGCAGATCATCAGTACTGGTTGATAACTTATCAGTTCCATTTAGCATGTTGAATATCGAAGTCAGCAGATGAAAGCCGGAAGCTAGGTCCCCATGCAATTATATGAGTCGGTATATTGTCTCACCTTTGTATCTGGACTTGTAGAAGAGTTTTCCTCTACCTGTGTTATCAGGTCAGACCATGTTATGTGACGTTTACTTCCTGGTTAGTAAATATACCCGAGTCACGAGCGAAGCCGCATCCTATCAGTTTGGGGCAATAGGTAAAGCTAAATGTAACGTCTTTGAGTGGCATTTAGCGGGTGGTGTTCAACAAGAATTAAAAAGACCCTATCATTTATCCATCTGGCTAAATATCCATTACGTGTAATCACTACAACTATTAGGAATGTCATCGCACCGACATTCAGACGCGTTAATTGTATAAACTCAGCTGTTCTTCATTTGTATTCTCTCCTTGTCCATCAAGTTGAGTATCACTTGCTTTGGTAACGTCTTAGCGTCTACACCGCAATTTCGGACCGATTGCAATAAAGACGTTTTGACTCAACACCTTGGATCACCTTAAAACACAGTACATAAGCACAGATGATTACTTTGTGACAGAAGTGATTGTCTCCAATAATAGTTATACTCATAATCAAGCAAATGGAGAAACAAGCAAATGTTCTCTAAGCGGTAAGGTGTAGGTCAGTGCGCTGACAACTCATATTTGCTGACCATCATTCTAGAGTGGGATCATATATCTTTATGGGAAGTATATTCCATTGATTCTCTTTCCTACTGTTTCGTGATCCCTGTCCCTTCCTTAAGTTTGTCATTTTCAACAAACACTTGCCCTTTTCACTGAAATTGAGGTCTGAAAACTGACCACGTGGCATATGTGTTTTTGGGCACTTTCTAACTGGCATTGTGTAATAATAAACTGACCACATTGAAATGTCTACGAGTATCGTGTACTGGACATTTTATTCATGAGATTTCTTACTATGCTCTCGCAATCAGTAATAGTAAATGAAATGATATACATATCGGAATGGAGTTATGAACATAACAGCGGTATGTTTACAACATGGTCTTACAAACGGTGTAAGTAAGCAATTATGTTCTACAAAATATGCATTAACAACCTACATCGACTCTATTGGTAACAAACCAAATGTCCCTCGTATTTTCCTCTCGTTCACATGGATAAATGTACCGAGGATATGCATATTAATCTGTGCTCGTATCGTGGTTCTGTTACAGCATCTCATATTAATGTATTTTTGTAAGCTGCATCTCTATTGGTATATCTCTACCACATGGACTGCTGGGGAATACGAATGGTGACTGCATAATTGAACAGAGTTTTCTCATCGAGTCCAGGTGCTGGAAATACATATATAAACAGGGGATACATCTAGCTGTGATGTTCTGCGTAAAGTGTATATATTTACACTTGGGTGCACACATCAAAGGGGCATAACTCTAATAAATCTTGGACCTCAATCAAATTGTATTCAGCCTGTGTTCAGTTCCTGGACATTACCTGTGTTCACTAAATATTTCCCGTTCATTTCTATTTCTATGCTGTATATACCGTAAAACTGTGACCAGGTCAAAGAATGCGAGTACATGGAGTTAATTCAATCGATATGCTATTTCATAAGACCGATCAGTTCACAACTGGAAATCACACAGCAAAGCTGATTATAAAGTATACTTTGTACATACCTGCCGAGGCTTCAGTTTGTCAGGTTTTGTCACTATAATAGACCCGTGTAACTACGTAGCTCAACACGGATGTAATATCTACATGCACAACACTCGCTCGTAAGTCAGCGAGTGAGTCAGCGAGTTAGTCAGTGAGAGACGATCAGCGGGTGAGTCACCAAGTGAGCTAGTCAGTGAGGGAGTCAGGGAAGAGTCAAGCAGCGAGTGAGTCGCCAAGTGAGCCAGTCAGAGTGTGAGTCAGCGAGGGAGTCAAGCAGCGAGTGAGTCAGCGAGAATCAGTGAGTGTGTCAACAAGTGAGCCAGTCAGCGAGTGTGTCAGTGAGAGAGTCAATCACCGAGTGAGTCAACGAGAGGCAATCAGCGATTGAGTCCCTGAGAGTCAGTCAGCAAGTGAGTCAGCGAGTGAGTCAGTGAGGAAGCCAGTAACCAAGTGTTAAGTGCAAGAGTCAGTCATTGAGTGAATCTGTGATTAAGTCAACCACCGAAAGAGTCAGTGAGACAATCAGTTAACGATTGTATCACTTTAATGAGTCAGTGAGTGGGTCAGTGAGGGGATCAGGGAGAGAGTCAACCAGTGAGTAGTCTGTTAGAAAGTCAATAAGCGAGTGAGTCTGTGAGAGAGTGAGTCAGCAAGTGTGTCAGTGAGAGAGTCAATCCACAAGTTATCAATGAGAGAGTCAGTCAGTGAGCCAGTCTGTGATCCTGTCAGTCAGCGAGTGAATCTGAGTCCATCAGTGTGTCAAGTCGTCAATCACATTAACATGCTCAGCTATGTCAAGGTATCTTAACTCGATCAACCTGAGACGATGCTGATCTTTATCTTTGCATTTGTAATTATGTTTGTTTCTATGATTAATTTGAGGTGGCGTGTTAAAATGAGAAGCCCGTATCGAATGTCAGTAAAGCCTCTTCTTTACTCATGATTAAACATATTTTCATACCTTATGTTGTAATATTCCAATCAGTGATTTTTAGTCATTTACAGTCTCTATCACGACATACACCGACGTTCCATTCCAACTCAGTTGTTACATGCCTGACATCTTCACATGAAGATTAAAACTTGCAGCAACCTGCACCTGAACCATTTCTCCAAGGAAGTAGTGGATCACTACCATGTATCCTAAATTTATTATGAAATATCCTCAGCACGTGTCCAATTCACTGCTCATTAAACACTTGCCTTCACATATCAGAACTATTCCGACTGTTTTTGGGGTGGTATTAGGCCACCTTGATATGTTCACTCAGCCTACATTACGTTATCCTGTCGTTCAGTTATTCAGACAGTTATATTTGGTCGTGGTATTGATTAGATGTAAAACTGAGAAAACAGAAAACGTACAGGTAGAAACAGTTGTTGCCGGCACTGCCAATGTTTTGGCACAAATCAGATAAGTCACCATATGTGTTCTGGGTATTGTGACTTCCATGGATATGTGATACGTCACAGCTCCATCAGGGACGAAATCCCTCTGCCAACCCACGAGAGCTGTACACAATGCAAATGGTAAGAGGCGGCACCATACGTTCGACTTGACTAGGCAGAATAATGTGTAGTGTTCACAACCCTGTGTCAGGTGTAATACAAGCCATCGCGCGTTCGTATTAATGCTCGCTCAACTAACACTTATCCACTTCTATTTGCACCTGGCAGATGTATACCTGTTTTCTGAATACAGACAGCACAAAGTTTTATTGGGTGATATACATCAAGTTGTTGTAAAGTTTGTCATTTGTAATTCACTTTCGAGTTGTGTTGATTATGCTGTGTTGATCTTCCTGGTTGCTAGCTTGCCATAGTACTCCTAGAATACACTGAAATGATGATGATTCCCCTTTGTATTTCTCTGGATTATGATTGCTAAACGTGTCATGCTCTTGGTTCTCTTTGGGTTGGTAACTAAACAACTATTTAGCCCTTTATTGCATGGACATAAAGCCTTACTGCGTTCACGTTCTAACTACTGTGTTGAGTATTCCATCACAAGGGATCAGTATTTTAATAACGCACCATGAAGGATCTGATTAGCAATACTAGTGCTCATTTAATCATTGCATTTTTAAAAGAATTAGATTTGTTAAATAAATTGTAAATAGGTAAATATCTTATAACTGGAAGATTGAATTAGTAACTCAAATCATTAGTGGCTGTACCCTCAAAGGGGGTTGAAGTACTGTAACATAATTGTCCCCCTCAGAGGGTACGTAAATCCAATAACATGTGATGTAATTTTAAGTCTACCAGGTTTTTAATCGTAGTATTCATGCTATGTTAATTTTGGCTAGCATTTCATACACTCTCTAGCGGCTGAGGGGATGATGTAAATCCAACTAGGGTCCATGGAGGTAGCAAAGGTACTGTAAGTCCCCATGGTCGCTAGTATGGTGATCTACCTTCGGTTGTTGGAGATCTGTAGTCTGTTTACATATTCTTGTCCAGATAGTGATAGTAATGTTAACCTTCCACGCTAGTTTTTATTTAAATTGTGATGTTCTAGTTGTTTTACTGTCCTTCGTTGACACGTTTTTATACTATGCATATATATTTCAGTATTAAATGTTCTCGTCACGATATGGCTGAGACATTGCCGATGTGACGTTGAAATTTCTCTCACTCACTCATTCACTCACGTTCAAAGTCTACATCCAATCATGACGGTATCCACATGTATGACATAACATTTTATTGTTTGACACCATTTGGCTAGTTGCCTGATCCCTCGATCAGAGATTGTCTGGCATGGTGTGGAGATGAAGTTGTTTGCAAACAAGTTGGTTGCTGTCTGTGAAGTCAAGATTTGCTTTGTGGCATTAGCTCAATGAAACAGCATGAACCAATAACTACTTAGTAATTGATGAGAATCACCACTTTATTAATGCATCAAATTATGCACATCTGGTGAACTAACAAACGATGAAACTCATCTGACCGTCAGAATGAAACTTTCGTACCAAACCCGAAACTATAGAACGTCACAGTAACAATTCCTTGACCCAAAAGAGGAACTGTCAGTCGGTCTCAATCCATGCATCTGATATCCCAGCAACCGTGCCTCGTGCCTCCCAATAAGTGTCCTATAAGGGCGATTGTCCCTCAGTGTGAGAACTACCGTGTTCGTGTATCGTTGTCAGGGCGCCATGGGCTGGTGTTGTGTCGGGCATTACACACGATGAGTTACACATACAGAATGTCTTCTATTCTTCCCTTGAATTGACCCTGCTTTAAATTTTAGAAAATATCGCAGATGTTTGCCTGCATCGGGCTGAACGAATATGTTATGCGTAACTGAAAATCTCATCATGATGTATCCTCGTATCCTTCATTAGTTGTTTTCATGGTCAGGACCTGCAAAGGAGAAAGCAAGCAAACAAAGGCATTTAACCCACAGAAAACGCTTCCAACAAATGTCTCATATCATACAAAAATTATGCTGGAATAGAAGTGAACACATATGGAGATGAGGACTGATGTTAAAGGATTTATGGAAACAATTGATCCATGGCATGACCATGACGAGGGGTGCATCTTGCTTTGGTTACCTTGAGAATGTACCCCGTTATTCAAGTACGGCGATGCCCCGATGGACTCATAGCTCACTGGGAGAGTCTCTATCACGCCTTCACATGTATTTGTATATACCTCATCAAAAGTAGCGCACCACCCCCACGTTGTGGTACATAAAGAAAGAAAATGGTATTCAAAGACCGTTGAATGGATTATTTGTGATCTTTAGGTATCTTTCTCGGGTTTTTTTTGGCAAAACACCTGTAACCAAATGGTAACACATGAGTTTGAGGCAACATCTTTTAATGACAACAATACCAGCCAAAACAAGCCCCTGAAAAGTATTGCCACCCACAGTTATTTAATGAACACAAGACATCGAATGTGCATAGAAACTGAACCTTATATGGGACAGTTGCAAACAGAAAAATGTCTTCATTATCTTGTGTTTCCATGTCTGGCAGCAATGGTCACTCTGACACGACGTCCTCCTCAATGGTATTCTGTTCCACTCCTCCACCAAAGTCTGGGACAATTCCTGCAGGGAACTGACTGGAGGTTCCCTCTGCTTGACCTGGCGACGCAGAATGTCCCACAGATGCTCCAGGGCGTTGAGGTCAGGGTTCCGAGCTGGCGATGGTATCGTGTCTAACGTGTAGGAGGAACCAGCTGTCGTCGGAACAATGAATGCGCCGCCATGATCTAATGTGCCACCCCTGCCTTGCTGTGCACCAATTAAGACGATCCTGTTTGTATCTGGGGGTCCGTAGTTGTCCTCTGACTGGACGTCTTGCTCTCAGACCTGCAGCATGAAGACGTCTCCGGACAGACCCGGTGGACAGTCTTTAGAAAGGGTGCAATAGGTTCAGAAGCTGTTGAGGAATGGATTACGCTTATCCATTCGAACCAATGCTCTGTCTTCCCTGGCATCTGTTTTCCGTGGCCTCCCTGTCCTGGATCGGTCCTAAACCTTTCCCGTGGTCCCAAGTTTGGCAATTAACCTGCTAATCGTCGTGTGGCTTAGATTCCATTCTCGGCCAATAGCACGGAATGACATCCCGGTCCTGCTCATACCAATGATCTGCCAACTGTGTCCTATGGACACCTTGGGTGTCATTTTAACCGAAACGTCCGTCAGGGGATGAAAAACGCAGGCTAATTTATCTGAGTATAAACATGCGTGTTCGTGTTGAGGTGGTGGCATGTTACCCGTGTGTTTCACGTGCACGTGAATTTCCCCATGGTGCATGCTTTAGGCACAAAGTATGCAGAGAACAACGTTTTTTTATAAAGGCCTATCGTAAAATCATCACTGGAAGAATTGTTAAGTTAGGCTAATTAATACTGGGTGGTGCGTTGCATTTGATGAGGTGTATATCTGCTGCTGTATGTGCTGAAGACATAAGTCAAGACATATTTCACAAACAAATAATTCGACTTATAGTTGCGAATAGCGACTCCACAGTCTGTTCCGCAAAGTACTGAATTAGCCAAATTTTGGCCAAAATCGGACGGCTGCTTTGACAGTTGAAGTATTTTTGAGGGCAAGGACTCGTCGAAAACCCACCTAAACACGCACTTGACACGCGAGCGTATAGTTCCGGACATAAAATAAAGCCTTCTTTAACAGGCTATCGCAAGCCTGTCCATGCGTGTGCAGTAGAACTGGTTGGCACTCTGAAACTGACAGGATCTGGTCAGGAATTATTAGACGCATACACTCAATGTTATATTAGAGTTCCTTTCAGTTTATCTGATTCGTTTGGATCTTTGAAGTGGAAAGCATAAGAAAAGGCAGATTTGTGTATGTCAACTTCTTTATGCTTGCTCCTTACCCAGGTGTTTGGTTTGGAAAAGTAGCTCAGAGGAATCGCTCAATATGACACACGATATTGACATTGTGCAAGCTCTTAGGCTGATAGCTCGAGATCAGCACATTTTCGAAGGCAAGTACTTTCGAATGGTGAAACAAAACACATCGAAAAAACTTAAATCCAGTATCGGTGCCAAACGGTGCCTTGTATTTACAAGGGACTGACAGCATAGAAGGTAATCCCTATCCCCAGACCTCCCTGTGGAATCTCCCAGCTGAACCTGGTTGTGTCAGACAGTGTAGACAACACTGGACCTGCACTCTGTGTGCCTGATATAAGGCCTGTGGCATGAAAAGTTTTTACAGCTTTAGAGTATGAGGCAGTAAGAAACATTGTCCCAGGTAGATAAACAGTCTATTAGAAATGTATTGTTCACAGGTGTTCAAATTATATAAGTTTAAAGTAACAGTTCAGGTAGAGTTTAGAAGAAGAAAAGAAGTAGGTACCTGCAATCAGAAATAATATACATGTTGCAGCATATATCGTCTTCATCATTCCGGTCGTAAAGAACAGTGAGATCTGGAATACAGCTTTAAGGTGTATATTTTGGACATTGTTATGAGCAGCACTGGCATGTGTGTGTGAGCAAAGGATCACTTATTTGTCTTTCCGGCTGTCTTTCTGTATTAAGCCAGTCTGAACATGGTGTGGTATCACAGTTGGTATTGTGTTACACGTTAAATTATGCATAACTATAACTATATGTTTAGATAAGATTGATGATTCATATGAACATATGAGTATTACGGAAAGGATTGGCAGTTATGTAACCTGCCCTGAAACCACATGATGGTGTATTCGTGATGAACCATTGCTTCACACTGTATGTAACATAGCATCGCTCTCTTGCCTATTGCTACGTGCAATATTCCGGGGAACATGTCATCAGTTACTGGAGCAGTGTCATTCTGGTGTCACAGACGTATGTCCTCTGCAGAGATCCAGTGTGGATCAAGGCACTGACTCTGCAGGGCCACCACCCCAGTCCCACCAGTATCTGTGTGGTGACAATACATGTGATGATAGTTGTCCACAGAGAGCACATATGCCAGGGGACATTGTAGAGGTTGTATATCGAGACGTTATGGGTTAATCCTATAGAGTCTTCTATAGAATAAGCGCTCTCAATTTTTACATGTCCAACATGGTGGAAGAAGTAACCATAGATAGATTAGATGCTGTGCGATAAAGGCAGAGGATATACATTAACCATACCTGCTGTGACTTGCGGTTGTCAGGTATAAACGGTAAATGCAGTCGTCAGTTGTACCCAGGTAGCTTAACACGGAAATAAAATATAGGTGTACGCATTCGCTTCCATGTAGTTCAGTAGTATTTATATATGCCTCAGTTGAGTGCTCCAACTTGCTCCATATCCAATAGATTATATATAATATTATGTTGACATGTACACAAAGCTTGCAAGCTCTCACATACACAGAATCATACAATACTCCATTGATGTACATCCAGCCATACACTTTGATATTAATACATTCGTTACGTCATGATACATAACAGATATATGTGAGAACGTTTCACACGCTCTTGTCCAGAAATACAAAATATTTTCCGGTGTGTTTACGAGAATCGGCTAGAACAAGGCGTTACTGTACGTTTTCTTTGGGTTGTAAATTCATGTGTTCGACAATGACATGTTACATGCGTTTGTCTGCACAGTGCGACTTTGTGGCATATTTACCGTGCATTCTGTGTCTGTGCTTGGCGAGTGAGTATACAGCGGTACTATACTGCTCTGGTTATCACTTGTACACTGGTCTTGTGTTTACTTGTATATCGGTCTCGTTATTATTTGTGGCACCCGTGAACAGCCACCTCCTCGTGGTGGGTGCTGAGTAACGCCAAGAGCCGTCCAAACCCCCGTGTGGACCCGGGTCAACTAGGTCCATAGCAACCTGGGCAACCTGTTTGCCGTAGGTTGCGTCCCGTGTCGGTGGAGGACGGTAGTCTGGTGGTTGAGGGCAGTAGGAGCCTGAACCGTGTTCCTGCTGCTCAACACACCACTCTGGCCCTTACTTCACCTAAACGGGTGGTAGAATCGACCCGATTCTATCAATAGGCTGGTCACGCCAAGCCCTGTGTATGGACTTGTATGTCATTACACAAATTTAATTTGAAAATGTTTTACTTTTGGACTTGGCACATTTGTTTATATCAAATGTTCACGATTTTTCAAACTGATGTTTTGAACTTTGCCTAGAGTCTTATGCCCAGAAGGCGGTGGCTCATGGGCCAATCATGGGCTTACGAAACCCCTATCACCATGAAAAAACGTCCTCTTGACACAGATCCTGATATTAATGAACTAAGACCCTCCACATCTATTGACTATTGGCCACGTTTCATAGTACTTGAGACCGTTGACAAGACGCCCTTGAAGCTGAACCCTTTTGCCATTTCAAAAGGCATACAAGGCATAGCAGGAGATGTTAAAAACGTCAGACGTTTGCGTTCAGGGTCTCTTCTTATTGAATAGTTGCTTGTATCTATCAACTAAATCTTTTGTCGGCATTCCCGTATCAATCTCTGCCCACTGAACACTTAACACCAGCAAAGGCATAGTGAGAGACCGAGACTGCCTTTCTGCTGATATGCTGGAGATTGATACTGCCTCAGAAATGAAGGAACAAGGTGTGCTATATGTAAAACGATTCACTACCCGGAAAAACAATGAGATGCAACAAACAAACACCTATTTGTTCTCTTTTCCTACTCCGACTGCTCCTACATCAATAAAGGCTGGTTACTGTCAACTCAAAGTGGAAAAGTACGATCCAAATCCATTGAGATGCTTCAAGTGCCAAAAGTATGGGCACGGCGTAAATACTTGCACATTGTCTGCTGTGTGTGCTCACTGTGGTGAGAAGACACACACAACAGAAGATTGTGACAGTGATTTAAAAAAATGCACCAACTGCTCAGGGCGACCATTCATCTTCATCGAAACAGTGTCCAATCTGGAGAGAGCAAATGGGAATAAACAGAATAAAGTATACCCAAAATATCTCTTTTTCTGAGGCAAAAAAAACTGGTGAAGAGATCTGACCTTACAGAAAGTTATGCTACAGTAGCAAACGCATCGTCTGTGCGCAGCTCTAAAATAACAAAATCATCTACAAGCTGCCAAACTACCTTGACTTGGGTCAACAGTGACTCTCCACAACTTCTTAACCCAACTATGTCATCACAGACTGAGGAATCACTTCCTGGAACATCAAAGTCTTCTTCTGATCATAAATCATCTTCGCAGTCACTCACTGAGTCTCAAGCAACAGCCGATAGACAACAAACTGCTCAAGGTAAATCTAAGTCTAAGCCTGATATTTCAAAACAACGAAGTGGCAGAACTCCTAAAGGGTCACAAAATAAAATTCAATTGCTCAGTAAATATGGGTCTCTTGAATACATGGACGTTTCTGAGCTTGTCGCCCTTCAAACGACTGCGGGGTAGATCCCCAGTAAATCCCCCCAAAAGATAGTTTATTCCAGTAATATTGTACAGTGGAACTGCAGAGGATTGGGAACTAATTTACATGAAATTAATTACAGCTATTAGTCCAAGATTTTACACCTTCAGCGATATGTCTCCAAGAGACATACTTAAAACAAACAGATACATTTGACCTTCGTCATTGTAATGCATATCATTTTTTTTCACCTCCCGGTGATAGAGCCACTGGCGGGTCATCTGTTCTAGTCAGCCAAAACGTTATTCAAGCCCTGTTTCGCTTAATACTAATATGCAGGCTGTTGCTGTGAGAATTACTTTACATGTAGCATTTACGCTACGCCCACTCTATATTTCGCCGTCTTCGACGTTTGCCAAAACTGAGCTTCAAGCTCTGTATGACCAACTCCCGAAGCCCTGTATTATAATGGGAGATTTAAATGGGCACAACCCACTCTGGGGTAGTGTAACTACAAACACTAAAGGGAAATTGTTGGAGGACTTTTGTTCTGACAATGATTTATGTATTTATAATGATGGTTCAAGCACATATTTACACCTTGGTACAGGGACCTATTCTGCTCTTGATTTGTCACTCACAAATTCAGAACTAGTAAATGAATTTGAATGGTCAATCCAAGATGACCTCTGTGGAAGTGACCATTTTCTTACTATTCCCAAGTCTGTAACTCCATCTGATGTTCCTCCATCATCAAGACGGAATTTTAAAAAGGCTAAGTGGGCTTTATATGAAGCACTGTGTGTGGAGAAACTTAATCCTAAACGTTTTATTGACGTTCCTGATGCTATTAAATGTTTTTCTGATGAACTGAATTCCATAGCTGATGAGTGTATACCAAAGTCCTCTGTAGTTCCACACATAAGAAAGCCATGGTTCAACGATTAGTGCAAACAAGCTAGGAAGGCAAGGAAAAAAGCATTATTTCCGTCACCATCCTATGGTGCATAACTTAAATACATTTAAAAGTTTAAATGCTAAAGCATGGCGTACTTTTAAACAGAACAAACGCTAATCTTGGCAAAATTATGTATCCAAAATAAATTTTCGGACACCCATGTCCAAGGTCTGGAACATGGTCCAGAAAATCAAAGGTAAAGGTACTAAATCTACTGTCCATCAACTCCATACAGCTCTTGATCAATCATGACACTGCTACAGGAGCTGATAACATACATTATCAACTCCTGAAACATTTACCAGAATCCTGTCTGGAAACTCTCCTAAATATGTTTGATGATATTTGGACATCGGGTAACTTTCCTCCTTCATGGCGTAACGCCATGGTAGTACCAATACCTAAACCTGGACGTGATCATACTGATCCATCCAATTATCGTCCGATTTCATTAACTAGCTGTGCTTGCAACACCATGGAACGCGTGATAAATAATCGACTTCTTTGGTACTTGGAAAGAAATAATCTCATAACAGATATACAGTGTGGTGTCCTTAAAAACAGAAGTACTGTCGATCACTTAGTGCGTTTAGAATCATTTGTGAAAAACGCACTAATTAATAAACAACACGCTGTGTCTATCTTTTTTGATCTTGAAAAAGCATATGACACAACCTGGAAAATGGCATTCTGAGAGATTTACATGACTTTGGCTTGCGAGGTCGTTTGCCTGAATTTATTGCCAACTTTTTAAATAACAGACAATTCCAGGTCCGCGTGGGCTCTACCCTGTCTGATCATTACAATCAGGATCAGGGTGTTCCACTAAGCAGTATTTTGTCTGTCACTCTTTTTAGCATCAACATCAACAGTTTATCAAAAGTTTTAAATGATTCCATTGATGGATCGTTATTTGTGGATGATTTTAATATTTCTTGTCGTGGTAAAAACATGCATACCATTGAACGGCAATTGCAGTAGAGATTAGACAAGATTAATAAATGGTGTCTTGAAAACGGCTTTAAATTTTCTAAATCGAAAAGTAACTGCATACATTTTTGTCGTAAATACAAACCACATAAAGACCCTGAACTGTCTCTAGATGAGACGCCCATTAACGTTGTGAAGGAAGCCAAATTCTTGGGTTTAATCTTTGATTCACATTTAACTTTTTTGCTACATATTAAATCACTTCAAACTAAATGCCTGAAAGCACTTGACTTGTTGAAAGTTGTCTCAAATTCAAAATGGAGAGGGATCAAGCTACCCTTCTCCATCTATATGGATCACTCGTTCGTTCTAAACTTGATTATGGCTCCTTCGTCTATGGTGGAGCCTGCAAAAGCAATCTTAAACTTCTTGATTCTGTCCATCACCTGTCCATCTAACCCTGCATATAGCTGTGTCTTAATCCTCTTTATGAGGATTTATATAGCAAAAGGTCTTGCTTGCTCTTGTTGCACCTCTTGGGCTCAGAATAAAGCCGTTTATTGCTGCTGCTAGTATTGAGCTGGACAACATAACTCCCACCCGTCTTCTTTTCTCTATCCCTTGGCAGTTGGTTAGGCCACAGGTTGACGTAACATTAACATCATTTAAAAAATCAGAAACGAATGAATTAGAGTATAGACAAGAATATCATCAATTGAAACATACATATAACAATTACAAATCCTTATTTACAGATGGGTCCAAGGACGGTGGCGCAGTTGCTTGTGCCACTGTCATTGGATCCAGGACAATATCTTCTAGATTACCAGATAATAGTTCTATTTATACAGCAGAAGCTAACGCCATATTAACAGCTCTCAAATATATTCAAAGACACCCGAATCGTAAACAGTATATAATATATTCCGACTCTCTTTCTTGCCTTCAGGCTATTAAAAAAATATTTCTTGTAAACATCCACTTTTAACTGAAATTATTGAACTGTGTAATACTCTTGCTACTGGCCAAAACCACATCGTCTTTTGTTGGTTACCAGGTCACGTAGGTATATCTGGGAATGTGATGGCCGATCTTGCTGCAAAAGCAGCAATCAACAAATCTGTGACACAACTTCTTATTCCTTACAGTGATTACAAAGCGACCATTAGATGTTATATCCGTGATCTGATGCAGAAGAAGTGGGACACCCAAGTAGGTATCAATAAATTACATGAGATAAAACCTTTCCTTGGTTATACCCACTTGGGTTGTCAGTCCAGATTTGAAGAGGTCATACTACGATGATGTCGTATTGGCCATACAAGATATACCCATAACTACCTGTTAAAAGGTGAGGATCCTT
Organism: Haliotis asinina; assembly: GCF_037392515.1. NCBI lineage: Eukaryota > Metazoa > Mollusca > Gastropoda > Lepetellida > Haliotidae > Haliotis > Haliotis asinina. The sequence goes on from NC_090280.1 coordinate 15,528,183, forward strand.
CATTTTGTATCCCTTGTGATGAGAGAGTCACGGTCAAGAATATTCTGCTTGACTGTCTTGAATTCTCCATCACAAGGGATAAACACTTTAATGTTAAAACTGTTAAGGATCTTTTTACAAATGTTAATTCTCATTTAGTTATTGGTTTTTTAAAAGAAATTGATTTTTTGATTGAATTTTGAATAATATGTTCTATAAATAGATGTATTCTAATTATTGGTAATTTAGATTTGTGTCTTGCATTGTTAGTGGCTGTACCCTCAAAGGGGGTTGAAGTATTGTAAAATTATTGTCCTCCTGAGAGGGTACGTAAGTCCACAAACATTCAAAGTAAATTCTAAATTTCCAGGTTTTTAATCCCAGCATAAGTGTTGTTTTATTGTGTGGCTAGAAATCCCAAATTGCTGACGGCTGAGGGGATGATGCAAATCCAGCTAGGGCCCATGGAGGTAGCAAAAGTACTATCAGTCCCCATGGTCCCACGTATGGTGATCTACTTCAGTTATTAGCAATCTTTAGCCCAGTTTTACACTGTATTGTCCTGTATAGATAAATTGTTTTAGGTATAGGTACTAGTTTTCTATTCTACTCTGTGATATCCTAGTTGTTTTACTGTCCTTCGCTGACAGGATTTATAATAGACATATATTGCATTTTCGTATTAAATGTTCTCGTCACGATGTGGCTGAGATATTACCGATGTGACGTTAAATTTTAACTCACTCACTCACTCACTCACTCACTCACTCACATATAAATAGCCACGAGGTCCTGTGTGCAGCATGTCGTCAGGTATACATCAGATATATCTGTATTATGCCATGACCCACCTTTGGGTTATGTCACATCATAGGCAAGTCAATTCATGTAGGTCAAACAATGAAGTAGCCTCATCCTTCTACCATTTCTACGAAGATCGTTTTGGGGACTAGATCAAAGTTATCTTTTGGTCATTATGTGTAGACCCACCCTGACTTTGCCACCCCATCTTAGGCAGATTTTACAAAGCTGTTTGAAACATTTGGTTTGTTCTGATTACTGGTAGTGACCATTTGTATGAGGGAAATATACACCAAACTACGATGCATAATTTACTTCTGTGTTGTGTTATTTACCTGGGTTGTTATAGAAGGGGGTTTCCTTGTCTGTATTCTGCAAGAAAACACCATACAGTAAACAACGATTCCGATAGAAGGATCGCCTGTTGGTATATTTAAAACTTAGAGTAGTGAAATGTTTGACTACAGTCCGTTTGATTCCATTTGAGACACAAAATCTAATAATTGCAGCAAAACCAAATTTTGCACAGCCACATGAAATCGACAAACCAACTCTGATGGTGTATCTCATATTTTGGGACACCCGAATATAAAAGTTGTTTACGAAATGCACGTGCTGTTGGCATGACGGAAGGGAAGTTAGAAACTATCTTGGAAAACTCTACCGATTCAACCTGCACGGACAGAATTGAGGGCACCGTCTCAAAACCTACACGATGTGAGAAAGTCGATTCATTTCAGCAACAGCTGGTTAGAAACGCCATTAAGTCTCTATATAAACAAAATACCCTTGTCTCTCTGCGTATTCTGAAAGCGCATATGGAGACAAATCATTCTTTGATCATTCCGTTACAAAAAAAGTAGGCTCAGGAAATGCACGTGCAATGTGCGAGAGCTTTGATATTGTTCGACTAAGAAACCAGTACTTACGCACAATTCGAAAGAAACGCACAGAGGGCTACGGGCCTGTACATTTGGACGAAACATGGGCAAATGGTTCCCATACCATAGGGACACAATGGTTCGCTAGCTCCTCTTCACAGTTCTGTGCCAGAAAATTACCACTAGGCAAAGGAGAGCGACTGATTGTGCTCCATGCTTGTTGCAAGAGTCGGGGATTCCTACCTGGCTGCTCCCTAGTCTTCAAGGCAAAATCTAAATACAAGCGAGACTATCATACCGAAATGAACGGGATGGTCTTCTTAGAATGGGTACAAAATCAATTGGTACCGGCACTGCCCCCCAAAAGTCTGATTGTCAAGGATAACACGCCATATCATGGCGTTCAAGTACCTAATACAAAGGCCCCAACATCTAACAGTAAGATGGGGGACATGATAGAATGAATGCAAAATAAAGCAATATCGTATCCAGAAAAAGCAAGCAAACCTGTTCTGTATGACATAAAGTCAAATGAAACCACGCCTGTCTTTCAGTTTGATCAGTACCTTACAGAACATGGTCATTCAGTTTTGCAATTGCCATCATGAAATCGGATGTTGGCAGGCAAAATGTAACATTGTAACTTCGGGATGTACAGACGATTGTTCAACAGTCAATAGACACCATCACGCAGGAAACATGACAAAAGTGCATTGAGAAAGTTGAGAATGAAATAGAAAGACATTGGTGGGAACACAGTGGACTGGACCATGCCACCATCAAGCCAGTCGTCATTAGGGTAAACTCTGACGACAGCGACACCGACTCGGACAACAGCGTCTTCTGAAAGTGACAACACTGACTCCCATTGAACACCTCTAGTGGTATCCAGATAACGGCTTTTGAGATGGCCCCATCCTCACAACACAAGCTTGCTGATTACCTGGCTGTTGTACCAGCAAGTGCTAGTACAAAATAACGAAAGGTGACAAGACAATGATGATCGTTTGTTAAACAACTTTTTTTTATTCGGGTGTCCCAAATTATGAGACACGTCATCGGAGTTGGTCTGTCGATTTCATGTGGCTTTGCAAATCTGGTTTTGTTGCAATTATTAGATTTTGTGTTAGTGAGCAATTCATCGGTCTCAAATGGACTGTACGGACTATACATCAGCGTACGGACACTGGCTAATCGGCCAAGTTCCCATTAGACGGTGTCAATGACGGTCAGTCGGCCTAACTATATTCTCGATGTCCAGTGTTTGAAAATCTTCCATTTCAGTTTGAAGGAATCATTAATTTAGTAGAAAAGTCGTAGTCATTCATTATATTCTCTGCATCTGTTGAATAATAAAGGGAAAATTTCCGTAAGTGTATGCTAAAGGTACAAGGGGCACAAACAGAAATATAAAACATCATAGCACTAAAATGGTTCTCCTAAAACGCCCTGACATGAGCATATTACTGATACTCCCTCAGCCTTTCATTACAGTCTTAGACCGCAAAAAATGACTGCTACCATGGTACATTTTGGTATAATCGGTAGATCGGAAATAGATTGTTATTTCTCAGTTTATATGCAGTTTGCACGTAATAACCAAATTTGTGTGTTCATTGTGAAAATATATTTCTCTTTGTTTTGCGAAATATTCACTATTATATATTCGATAAAGATGTCACGAGCGTATCATTTGAATTTCAAACAAAAACTGTGCAAGTGTCATAGAACTATTTCTTCAGAAGTAATGTCAATATGACAACAGTATGACGAACGTCCTGTCTCTAAGCGAAGTAATGTTGGTTCTGTATGATGTTGTTTTTGTGCTTATTTCACTTGTCAAGATCTGAAACATACAGAAGCAAAGGTAACAAACAAATGTCACAACAACGGAACATACCACATGAAATAAACGCATTAAACCCGAAGAGAATGAAATGCATATGCTTTGGGTTATTGCTGTAGAGACATTTAAGAAAGAGTTGAATGAGAATCACCAGGAGTGTTTCATGGATTGGGTACCTTGCGAATGTGCCCCAGGGTTCTGGTATGGCGATGTCTCGATGGACTCGTAGGTCACAGGGGGTGTCTCTATCACGCCTTCATAGGTATTTGTATCTGCCGCAACTTCCGCTGAAAATAAGATTAATTACAGAATTCATTTTTGAATACTAATTGCAACACAGCTGGCCTGGGTGTCAACTTCATGATTGTGGATAGCACGACGTTTCGGAGCGTATGCTTGCTCCTTCATCAGGTGAATCCAAGAGATTAAACAATACGATACAACAATATAACGCAAAATGTATCTACCTTTTGAATTCTCATAAATCTTCAACTGTGTGTACTGTTGCCTTTCTGAGTCTTCCTCTACGTTTGAATACTGCACTGGAGCACTGATGTGATCTGAAACACATCGTACTGATTTAGTCCTAAAAAAGCCAGAGATGGTTGTAACACCAACAAGAGGGAAACATCCAATAGTACATACCTAATGATGAATATCCTCTGTTGTCCATTTCAACGGCTTCATGATGGCTGGAGTTACAAAACAGCATCAGGTTAGTTTTGAACAACTGAACATAAAATTCATACATTATTTTATTATATCTGTTGTAAGTTACCTAATTATTTTCTAGCTTTACCTGACCCGTGACATTTCGGGGTAGAATAGATCTTTAGTAACCAAAGCCACTAAAGGCGACTATGCGTGCTTTAAGAGCGACTAACGGGATCGGATTGACTGTCTCGCTACCTTGGTTGACACATGTCATGTCGTGCTGTCATGTCAGCACTGGATTGTTTGGTCCAGACTCGATTATTTACAGACCGCCGCGATATAACTGGAATATTGTTGAGTGAGACGTAAAATTAACTCGGTCACTCACTCGCGCCCAACGTGAATTACCTCTTTCGTGTAGCTCCTGGAAAACGAGAATAGTAAAAATGTCATAGACTCCGAAACACACTTCACAAATAGGAACATGTTACATAAATCACTACCGAAATGGAGACAGAGACAGATACGTATTTTTCTGTTAAAACTGTATATAGAAGCAACCATAACCACACATTAAATCACATTAATAGTGTAAATGTATTGTCTTTACCATGCCAAATCTTGTCAACCTTAAATAGAAACTTACATATGGGATAACATCTACAGCCTGCAAATAGTGTTCAAACATATAACAACAGGAAATGTACTATGTACCTTTTAGAATGTGTCCAACTCTGTATCCCTTTCTGTACAGCACCATTAGAACAATTCCTCCAGTGAGCAGCGTAAGAAGGATGCCTCCTATTGTCGCTCCAGCTGTTACCCTTGTACAAGTGCGTGAAGCGTCAACCCTTTGCTGTTCTGTCAGGTCTAAAATCCAAACAAAAAGATCATGCTGACGGCTGCTATCCGGTTTTGCACTGCCCCACACAGATTTTTAGAGTGTGTGCCCAGCTAAAACAGAACATCTAAACGTCGTATATGGAGTGTTACGGCACCCGTGGCGAGCCACCTCCTCGTGGTGGGTGCTGGGTAACGCAAGAGCTCGCCGACACCCCCGTTGTGGACCCGGGGGGATGTTTGGTCCACCAGCCAGTTTGCTGTGGGTTGCGGCCCTGTGTCGGTGGAGGAGGGGATCCTGGTGGTTGAGGGCAATAGGATCTTGCAACTGTGTTCCTGTTGCTCAATACACCACTTTGGCCCTGACTTCGCCTAGACGAGTGGTCGAATGGGCCCGGTTCGACCAATCGGCTCGTCATGCCAAGCCCTGTGCATGTAGTATTATTACATTTATTAATGCACATATATCATTTCGAATTGTTGTAACTTTGGGCTTGGCTTTATTATCTAAAACATTTTTGATTTTGAAATATGTTGTTCTGAAATTTGCCTAGAGTCCTATGCCAGAAGGTGGTGGCTCATGGGCCAGTCTGGTGGAATTATTAATCTTTTATAATTCTTCTGCTGGAGTACATCATCCGGGTATCCTTGGTGTTGTAAGCTGGAGGCCCGCTTGCTTTAGCATTGTCCTTGTGATACTCCATGGTGGGTGGGGAGCTCGGATGATGAACCAGATTACCTTAACACCACTAAAAACCCCAAAACCTCCACTTTATATTGACCCTGTTGATACTGACCATAGACCGTCTGCATCGATTGAATATTGGCCACGTTTCATTGTGATTGAGACTCCTGACAAGACACCATTAAAGTTGAACCCCTTTGGTGTATCCAAGGCTATTCAAGGTATTGCTCGGGAGGTGAAAAACATTAGACGCTTGCGTTCGGGTGCCCTGCTAGTTGAATGCGGGAAAAGCAAGAAGCAACCAACTTGATGAACATGAAATCTTTCGTGGGCATTCCGGTGACGGTCTCTGCTCACAAGACCTTAAACACTAGTAAAGGTATCATCAGAGACCGTGATCGATTGTTTGCTGATTTGTCCGAACTTGACATAGGATCAGAAATGATAGATCAAGGTGTGCTTGCGTCAAGCACTTTTCGACTCGAAAGAACAATGAAACATTCCAAACAAATATATATCTGTTTACTTTCTCATGTCCAAATGCTCCTAAATCAGTGAAGGCAGGCTGTTGTAACATACAAGTTGACACCTACATCCCCAACCCGCTCAGGTGTTTTAAATGCCAGAAATATGGACATGGCGTGAGTACTTGCACATTGTCTGTTGTGTGTGCTCACTGTGGTGAGAAAACACACACAACAGAAGATTGTGACAGTGATTTAAAAAAATGCACCAACTGTTCAGGCGAACATTCATCTTCTTCGAAACAGTGTCCTATTTGGAACAAATGAAGAAAAACAGAATAAAATTTACTCAAAATATCTGCTTTTCTGAGGCAAAAAAAAACTGGCAAAGAGATCTGATTTTCCAGAAGGTTATGCTACAGTAGCAAAAACATCATCGGAGTCTACCTCGAAAATAACAAAATCATCCACAGGATGCCAGACTACCTTGACTTGGGTAAATGCGATTCTCCACAGCTTTTATACCCTGCCATATCATCTCATACTGGGGAATTCACTTCTGAAAACGTCCATTCTAGGGCACATAGCTTGTTGCCCTCCAAAAGACTGCGGGGTTGATCCCCAATAAATCCCCTCAAAAGATAGTTTATTCCAATAATATTGTACAGTGGAACCGTAGAGGATTGAGGACTAATTTACATGAATTACAGCTATTAGTCCAAGATTTTACACCTTCAGCAATATGTCTCCAGGAGACATATTTAAAACAAACAGATACATTTGACCTTCGCCAATTTAATGCACATTATTGTTTTGCACCTCCGGGTGATAGGGCCACTGGCGGACCATCCATTCTAGTCAGACAAAACGTTATTCAAAGCCCTGTTTCACTTATTACTAATATGCAGGCTGTTGCTGTGAGAAATACTTTACATGTAGCGTTTACGCTATGCTCTCTTTATATCTTGCCGTCTTCAACGTTTCATAACTGATCTTCAAGCTCTATATGACCAACTCCCGAAGCCCTGTGCTATAATGGGAGATTTAAATGGGCACAACCCACTTTGGGGTAGTGTAACTACAAACACTAAAGGGAAATTGTTGGAGGACTTTTGTTCTGACAATGATTTATGTATTTATAATGATGGTTCCAACACATACTTACACCATGGTGCAGGGACCTATTCTGCTCTTGACTTATCATTGACAAATTCAGAACTACTAAATGAATTTGAATGGTCTGTCCACGATGACCTCTGTGGAAGTGACCGTTTTCCTAGTGTATTAAAAACTGTAACTCCATCTGATATTCCTCCTTCATCAAGACGGAATTTTATTAACGCTAAATGGGCTTCATATCAAACACTGTGTGTGGAGAAACTTAAACATGAACGTTTTACTGACGTTCCTGATGCTATTACATGCTTTTCTGATGGACTGAATTCCATAGCTGATGAGTGTGTACCAAAGTCCTCTGTAGTTCCACACATAAGAAAACCATGGTTCAACGATTAGTGCAAACAAGCTAGGAAGGCAAGGAAAAAAGCAGAACATTATTTCGGTCGCCATCCCATGGTGCATAATTTACATAAATTTTAAATTTTAAATGCTAAAGCACGGCGTACTTTTAAACAGAACAAACGCCAATCTTGGCAAAATTGTGTATCCAAAATAAATTCTCGGACACCAATGTCCAAGGTCTGGAACATGGTTCAGAAAATTAAAGGTAAAGGTACTAAATCTACTGTCCATCATCTTAAACATGGAGATCAATTGCTTACTGATTAATCAGATATTGCTAATACATTGGGTAAAGCCCTCGCTAAACACGCTTCCTCTTCTAATTATGTACCTAAATTTCAGCAATATCAAAAACAACAAGAAAAGAAAACTATTAATTTCAAATCAGATAATGGGGAAGATTATAATGAAAAGTTGTCTATTCATGAGCTCCATACTGCTCTTGATCAAGCTGATGACACTGCTACAGGTGCTGATAACATACATTATCAACTCCTGAAGCACTTACCAGAATCCTGCCTAGAAACACTCCTATATATTTTTGATGATATTTGGACATCGGGTAACTTTCCTCCCTCATGGCGTGATGACATTGACAAGCTGTGTTTGCAAGACCATGGAACGCATGATAAATAATCGACTTGTTTGGTACATGGAAACAAATAATCTCATAACAGATACACAGTGTGGTTTCCTTAAAAACAGAAGTACTGTCGATCACTTTGTGCGTTTAGAATCATTTGTGAAAAACGCACTAATTAATAAACAATACGCTGTGTCTATCTTTTTTTTATCTAGAAACAGCATATTTTAAGAGACTTACATGACTTCGGCTTGCGAGGTCGTTTACACCTCGATTTATAACCAACTTTTTAAATGACAAATCCGCGTGGGTTCTACCCTGTCTGATCATTATAATCAGGATCCACAAGGCAGTATTTGGTCTGGAACACTTTTTAGCATAAAGATAAATAGTTTATCAAAAGTTTTAAACGATTCAATTGATGGATCGTTATTTGTGGATGATTTTAATATTTCTTGTCGTGGTAGAAATATGCATACTATTGAACGGCAACTGCAGCTTTGTTTATACAAAATAAATAAATGGTGTCTTGAAAATGGCTTTAAATTTGCTAGATCGAAAACTAATTGTATACATTTTTGCAGAAAATATAAGCCACATAAGGACCCTGAACTATCTCTAGATGGCACTCCCATCAAAGCTGTAAAGGAGGCCAAGTTCTTGGGCCTAATCTTTGACTCCCACTTAACATTTCTGCCTCATATTTAGTCCCTTAAAACTAAATGCCTGAAGGCTCTTGATTTGTTGAAAGTTGTTTCCATCTCAAAGTGGGGAGGGGATCAAGCAACCCTCTTACACCTATATCGATCACTTGTCCGTTCGAAACTTGATTGTGGCTCCATCGTATATGGTGGAGCCTGCAAAAGCAACCTTAAACTTCTTCATTCTGTCCACCATCAAGGCTTAAGACTTTGTCTTGGGTCTTTCAGAACTTCACCAATTGATAGTCTCTACGTTGATGCTGATGAACCATCTCTTATTCAGCGTCGTATAAAATGGTCTTTACAATACATTACTAAATTATATTCTAATGAATCTAACCCTGCCTATAACTGTGTGTTCAATCCCCTTTATGAGGATTTGTATAACAAAAAGTCTTCTCTTGTTCCACCTCTTGGGCACAGAATTAAATCATTTATTTCCTCTGACGGTAGAGAGCTGTGGAAACTATATCGCCTTCCCGTCTTCTTTCTTCTCCTCCTTGGCAGTTGGTTAGGCCACAAATTGACCTAACATTAACTTCACTTAAAAAAGCAGAAAGAAATGACTTACAATATAAACAAGAACATCATCAATTAAAACATAAATATAGCAATTATATACCCTTATTTCCAGATGGATCCAAGGACGGTGGAGCAGTATATTGTGATACTGTCATTGGATCCAGAACAATATCTTCTAGAATTCCAGATAACAGCTCTATTTTTACTGCAGAAGCTAACACCATATTGCCAGCTCTCAAATATATTCAAAGACACCCTAAACGTAAACAATATATAATCTATTCAGACTCTCTTTCTTGCCTTCAAGCTATTAAAAATATTTCTTGTAAACATCCACTTTTAATTGAAATTATTGAATTGTATAATGATCTTGCTACTGGCCAATACGACATCGTATTCTGTTCGTTTCCAAGCCACGTAGGCATTTCCGGTAACGCAGTGGCTGATCTTGCTGCTAAGGCAGCACTCAACAAATCTGTGACAGCACTGCTTATTCCTTACAGTGATTACAAAGCCACCATTAGATCTTATATCCGTGATCTGATGCAAAAGAAGTGGGACACCCAAGTGGGCATAAATAAATCACATGCGATAAAACCTTATACTGGTTATACCTACTTGGGTTGTCAGTCCAGATTTGAAGAGGTCATTATGAGACGATGTCGTATTGGCCACACAAGATACACGCACGAATATTTACTGAAAGGTGAGGATCCTCCGTTTTGTATCCCGTGTGATGAGAGAGTCACGGTCAAGCATATTCTGCTTGACTGTGCTGAATTCTCCGCCACAAGGATAAATTTTTCAATGACAAAACTATCAAGGGCCATTTTACCACTATTAGTTGTCATTTAATCATTGGTTTTTTAAAGATTTCATGGTTGAATTTTGAGCAATACGTTTCTGTAGATAGATATATTTTAATGATTGGTAGTTTAGATTAGTAACTTGAATTGTTAGTGGCTGTACCCTCAAAGGAGGTTGAAGCATTGTAAAATTATTGTCCTCCTGAGAGGGTACGTAAGTCCAAAAACATTTGATGTAAATTTAAGTCTAAAAGGTTTTTAATCGTAGTATTCGTGTTATTTTAATTTTAACTAGCATTTCACACACTCTCCAGCGGCTGAAGGGATGATGTAAATCCAACCAGGGTCCATGCAGGTAGCTGAGGTACTGTAAGTCCCCATGGTCCCTAGTATGGTGATCTACTTCCAGTCATTGGAGATCTATAGTCTGTTTTTATATTGTTTTGTCCAGATAGTGATATTAGTTTTAACTTTCCACACTAGTTTTAAATTGTAACTGTGGTATTCTAGTTGTTTAACTGTCCTTTGACGACAGGTTTATTTATGAAATACATGTCTTCCGTTTCAGTATTAAATGCTCTCGTCACGATATGGCTGAAATATTGCCGATGTGACGTTAAATATTAACTCACTCACTCACTCACTATAGAATGTTACACACCGTTATGCTTCATCGTCTATGAACGGGGATGTGACGCAAACTGTCTTTCCCCCGACAATTGCATGACCAAAACCGTAATGTACCTAACATCTAGCCATGCTTACTCATTTGCGGGTATCAGGTTACCAGATACCAGTTAGTTATTGTCATCAAGAGACACTTACCACCAGCAGTCACAGCTTCTACAAATACATATGCATCAGAATCCCCAAAGTCATTTCTAGCTTGTAGTCGGAATATGTAAATCTGTCCTGATGTAAGACCAGTCACTTCTATCACCATCATCTCGCCTTTCTCATCATATGAATTGTACGCAACCCACGTTCTTGTAGCAAACTGAAGATACTCAATGAGAAACGTCTGAGGGTGTCCACCATTGAACCCATTCAGCCAGGACAACCATATTGACGACGTTGTTGCATTATCCAGATCTCGAAACTGTGTTGGTGTCTGTGGAGGGCCTTAAAACAGACAAATATGGAAATATTGAGACAGCTGACGCCATTTTGTTGCACTGTACATAAAACTCAAACGAAGGTAAAATGAAAACCAAAATAAAATATAAACAACACGTAATAACAGTACGAATTAATGAACAGAAAAAAAACAATGCACAAAGGTAGATCTGGCACACTTCAACACTAAATCTGAAACACACCTTCAGGCACTAAGCTGACAGTGTATGTCACTTGACCGCCTACACCATTGTCCACTGTCAGACTATAGTAACCGAAGTCCTGCTGTTGGAGGTTAGTGAGGTGTAGTCTAGCAGCGACTGAGATGTCTGAGACAGGGCTGGAGGAACCAGTGAGGTTCTGGCTGGTACTGATGGATCTACTCCAGGTGAATGTAGGAAGCGGGAAGGCCAGGACTGACACAGACACAATCACGTCACCACCCCGTGTAGCGGCGACTTTGAGTTGTTGGGAAACTGCGTCATCAAGTCGTGGTGAACCTGATTACATATAGAGACAGGGAAATACAGAAAGGGAAAGAACAAATTGACAAGTAGCAATGTGGCTGATTCAGTAGATAAAACAGTAATTTCATGTACGTACTCCAAAACAATAATTGGAATTGTTCTTCTGTTCTTCTGGAGTTGTTCTTTCTCACTACGTTGCAGAAATAACACACATATACAGCAGGTTACTCAAACATAGAAGGATACCCTATAATATTCACAACGCAGTCAAGCGAACATATTACGTGCCGAAATACAAACTACTCACATGTAACCAGCAACTCAATGCTCTGGCTGGCAGGTGCCCCGATGTTGTTGGTGGCAGTACAGGAGTAGTTGCCTCTTTGTCTACATTCTGCTGACTCCAGTCTGTATGCTGCTGTAGGGGAATTATCTGCTATTTTCAACTCCTCAGTTCCATTCAGTAACCTGATGACTGACCATGGAGTACTGTCAACCTGGCAGTTTAAGGTCACTGGATCAGACTCGTTAACTGTCACTGAACCACCGTGAGAGTTGACGGTAAATATTCTAATGTCAGCTGGGTCTGAAAGTATGAAACGCTACATTATAACCATTGTATTGACTGTACACTGACTTCAACATTACTTGAAAAAGGCATACATTTCTGTAAGTACATGTTTTACGATAACACAAGCACTGCACACATTCTCTCAGTGATCATGAACGCTGAATGTAACACTGTCCGCAGTGTATGCTATACATTTACACTGAACATCAACACTGCTGTAACACTGTCACCAGTGTAGACTATATACTTACACTGAACATCAACACGAACTGTAACACTGTCACTACTCCCGTGTGTATTATAAGGTTGACATTTGTAGGAGCCTCTCTTGGATCTCTCAGCTTGTCCTTGGAGCACGGCTCCACTGCTGAAGACTACTCCCTTGTGTAACCACCTATAGATACATCCGGGCCTACAGAGGGCGGAGCATGTGATTGATGGAAGAGCCTGGTGTTCTGTCACAGTGTAGGAGGAGATGGAAGGAGTCAAGGGGATCTGGTAGGGACCGTCTGGAATAAGTGAGTGAGTTAATATTTAACGCTGCAATATTGCAGCCATAACGTGACGGGAACACTTAACACGGAAAAGGACTATATATTCTAGAGAAAGACAGAAAACAACATGAATATCACAATATGACTTAAAACTAGTGTGGAAAGTAAAAACTAGTATCACTATTTAGACAGTACAATAAACAAACGGACTATAGATCGCCAACGACTGAGGGTAGATCACCAAACTAGGGAACATGGGGACTTCCAGTACCTTTGCTACCTATATGGACCCGTCTGGATTAAACGGCAATCTGGGTGTTATACTGGCTGTACGATATAAAACATAACATATATATATGCTAACAACAGACAGTTATTGGTACAAAGAACACATTAAATAGAACACATTAAAATATGTGATTAGCAGCTTGTTTAAAACGTTATGTGATTCTGTAATTGCTGACAACCCCGTTCAAAGCCCGCCGTCCCACATTAAGGGAATTAATACGTAGTCATGGAAACGAAAAAGGGAACAGATGAAAGTACAGGAGCTCCCGAATTCTTTCCCATGTTCCTTCACAAGGTTCGTTTCGCACTCTGCGTGACATTCTGGAAATAAATAAAGGAACTCACATTCAGGCTCCATGTTGTACACCTGGCTCCACTCTGACTCCAGACCCTGACTTTCTCTCGCTCTACATCTGTAGCTGTGACTGTCCCGGAAACTCACTGTGAAGGTGTAAGGAGAACCTGGGGAGGCAACTGTGATGTCAGTGATGTCACGCTGCCAGGTGTAGGTCAAGGTCAGACCATGGTCAGCTGGGAGAGTGGTAGAGGTGGAGCTGCAAGTCAATGTCACTTGCTGGTTGTAGACAGGTGTTGTTGACTCGGGACGGCCAGGTGTTGTAGGTTTGCCTGTCAAAATACATGCTGTGTAAATTAGCCTTGTACATACAGCGTTTAACATGTAATTGAGATGTAGAAACATAACAATTTAGTGAGTAGTTAGGTGAATTCTTCAGTTAGGTGATTTAAAAATATGAAGCATTGTTCCATTAACATCACGAATGTGGTAATGCAGATAGGCTTCTCACAATTTTCCTGCAAGTGGTCTTCACGAGACATCTTGTTCTGTGGATACGTAACAAGTATCTTATGTTTTACAAGATGACAAAATGCAATAAATCGTAGCCCTCCTAAAGACTTTCGACTCTGCAAAGGTATATGTGAAATGCATCGGTGTGTGTAAACGAATGAGAATGTTGAGTCTTCTAGATCCTATGTTATATATGTAACCATGGGATGATGATGATGATGATGATGATGCTGATGTCTGCTGTGAAAACATTGACAAATATGGTCCAAATTAGCGGTCTGTAAAATTTTATCGTATGTACATTAAGTATCGTGCGCACATCCAGTATTAGGCAATAGTACACATATATGTAAACCCTAGCTTCATAAACAACCCTGCAGGGATGTCACAGAAGAGCCTGGAAAGGTCACATGCGACGGTGATGTGAACGTATTAGACAGGCTGTTGCTGCGGGGTCATTTAATTAATGGAATTGTTCATGTTAACTCTAGGGAAGACACACGTTCCTTATTCACTTCCTTTCCCTTTCTTTGAATGGTACACGGTATTACTTCATTTTTGTGTCTGTTGTATATTATTTCTTTAAACGTTTTCAATATGCAAGTTTTACAAGTGTTGTGTGTATGTGATCATGCTTCCAGAGAATGGAAGATGGCTGACGTGACATAAGACTAAACAGGTTTTTGAGGGGCATTTAGAAATGACATACACACACACACACATACATTCATACATACGTACATACATGCATACATACATACATACATACATACATACATACATACATACATACATACATACATACATACATACATACATACATACATACATACATACATACATACATACATACATACATACATACATACATACATACATACTCTCTCTCTCTCTCTATCACACACATGCAGATATACATATACATTCAGACGCGAGACGCTTCATTGACAGTCATGGAATCTACTTACTTGGGACTCTATTCATCACAAATACTTATCACCAACTCATCACTGCACTGGCCTGTTGGTTGTATTGCATAATTGGCCTCCCTCCCCTATATTTATACTGCATCACTGTATCACTGGACTCTCCATACTTGTTTGTCAATTACCACGTTGTTTTATTCTATCACTGGCGTCTATAGCCAAGTTGTTGCTGTGTATCCCTGGCCTCCTCAGCTATCTATCACCATGTTGTTTTAGTGTAGCACTGACAGTTATATTTGTTTCCTCATGTTCCTTGATGGAAATTACGACGACACTGAGCACATACAACACATCTAAATTTACCATATGAATATATGGAACAAGCCAGGAATAACAGCAGCTAAAGTATTGGCCACTCACCCAGGACAACAAGTTTCTGTCCACAGTTCTGTATCACGTCAGTGGCAGCACCTCCTCCATTCCCACATGTGTATGTCCCTGCATCTGATATCTGGATGTTGCTGAGGGTGAAGGTGACATTCCTTTCTGCTATGTTCCCCTGGTACACAAGTCTATCTCTGTAGCCTGGGAGTGGACTGAATGTTCCAGAACCTGTCACTATGAACACAGTGTCACCAGCAGAACTGACAACATAGAAACTGGCTCCTGTCCCCAAACCTCCTTGCGGAATCTCCCAGCTGAACCGGGTTGTTCCAGAAACTGTAGACAACACTGGACTGGCACTAGGAGCACCTGATACAACACCTGTAGAGAGATAATATTTTGTAATATGGAGTACGTTTCTCCAAGACAGATAGTGGCAAGTATTTATAGCAAATATTTAAGGTAAAAATGGAATATTCAGAAGGAGGCTGAATACAAGACTGTAACACATAGGTACCTGTAGTCAGATATAATACTGCAGCACAAATCATATCCATCATTCCTGTCTGGCACCGGGGTGAGATCTGGAATACAAGTTTAACGTTTATGCATATTGCTAGTGACATTTATTTTCTGTTTCAGGACGATAGTGGATGTGAGCGAATGCAGTGGTCAACGTAACAAAAGGTGACTCATGTATAACAATGTGGAGATTTTGCACAGAGGGTGCTGTTGCATGAATCAGATGAGCAAATGTGTAACTAAAAAAAGGTTGAAGACATGTCACCTTTCCCTTAAGTAACACGATATTATATTGTAGACGAATCATTGCTTCACGTTGTATACATAACGGTATGTCAGCTGGATCTGTCTCAGAGACCTTGTGTTTAAACATTTCCCACTCCACGGGCTGTGTGTTATAGGAATGAAAACGATAAAATGTGACCTTCAAAACATTGATTACTGGATTCTGGCATGTATGAGGAAGTAGAGGTATACCCTCTCCTATTGCCATTGACAATATTTCCACTGAGGCGAGATGCGAAATGACACATTGTCAACAGCAGCCACGTGAGCACTGACATTCGTGTATGTCACACACCCGTATGTTCTGTGTATTGTTTTATATATACCATTCCTTTGAGAGCCAACATAATCGCCAAAAGCACAAGGACTGAACTAGTTCCAGTTGGGGGTCCATGCAGGCAGCAAGAGCACTGTCCCCATGGTCCTGGTACGTACAGTTGCTGGCGATCTGTAGCCTATGTTATATATTACGTTATGAGAGTGTATTTTCTATAATTATAAATTGTATTATTAATTAAGTAATAATTATTATGGGTCACATTTCGTATGATAAATGTTCAGTGGTGTACGTATTTTCTTCGGCATGCCTTTAAGGTAGTTCTGTAGATTTACCTCCCTTTGATTATGTTATGAGATTAGCACGGGTCTGGTCTTCAGCAGTCTACGGTGATGGCGATGGTCGTCTGTGCTCGGACTTTCAGGAAATGTGGACTGTATATATAAAGGCTAGTTGCCGTGTTCTCAACACGGAAATACACACAGACTACTGGAGCATATATCTGCCTCTCCGTCAACGCTTGATCAACATAGCCGCTGCCTGGCAGCGTGCTGTGCTGAATTCTGCATAACTGTTTCTCACTCTCGCACCAAGACTTCGCTTAGTTGACACTATATTGTTACTCATAACTTTAGATTTGACTCTGTGGTATTGTACATGGAACCACTATTGTGAATCTCTGTAGTTTACTTTGTATCTTTGTTTTTGCTGAATACAAATATACAAAAAACATCAAACTTATCAGTGTTATATGCATTTTGAGGGGATTTCTCACACCTTTTGTCACGGCAAATATTTAACCGTAATAATTGTATCGTTGTATATAGTAAACCATGTCATAATAACATGTTGTTTTTAAACCAAAGCTGTTGATACTCTGGTGTTTTCATTGTCCCTTTTGGTAATTTGTTTATTGTATGCACTATTTGAGTTTAAAGATTGATGTTGTAATGATACGACTAAAATATTGCCGATGTGATGTTGAGTGACTCACACACTCCATACCGGTGCGAACAGATGCAGATGAGTTTGGTGTTGTGAACTAGGGGACCATACTTTGCATGCCCCTTTAAATACTCACACTCAAACCAATGGGAGGTTTGTTAGTCAGTCTATCCCGTACAGATGATTCGTACACAGGCAGCATGTGTACCAGCAGAAACCGGGTCAAAGTACACGGGTATATAGCGTGTACATACACTGGCATGAACCGAACAAGCGCTCACAGATGACATGGTCAACATAGTGAAAGAAGTAAGACACATTAGATGTTATGTGATGCCGATAGAAGACGCATATTATACATACCTACTGGGACTTGTGGTTGTCAGGTATACACCGTCGTCGTGTGTAATAGGGTAGGTGAACACAGAAGTAATGTATAGGTGTATGCACGCATCACTCGCTCCCTAACAGTATCTAAATATAGCTCAGTCGAGTAGTCCACCATGCTATATGACACTTTTACAGTGTGCTGACAGGAACACAAACATCTCTCACATACACATATGCATGTAAACCTCCATTGGTGTGTACACATTAACACATGTATGAACGTTTCAAAGGCTCTTATAAACAAATACAAATGTATTTTCCTGCTGCCCCACTTGCCCATTGATCCTGCATTCTGTGTCTGCGGTTAGCGAGTGCGTATACAAGAATACGCCATCGTCAGTCGTAACCCATGAATCTCCTTCAACGTTGACAAAGACAATATTCACATACGCTTCGAACAGTTCATTCACAGAAAATTACTCCTGTCTCATCCCCTACAGGCCAATTGCGTCAGCTCATACGAAGTTCAGTTTATATGAACTGACGGTAAATCTTTGTCAGTAACAAAATAGCTATTACTTGCAGACTGGACCGGTCTCACTATTACTTGCTGACCGCTCTCGTTATTATCTGTAAACAAGTCTCGTTATGACTTATAGACGGGTCTCGTTATTACTTGTAGACCAGTCTCGTTATTATGTGCAGACCAGTGCTGTTATGACTGGTAGACATGTCTCTCCATATGTATATGCACGAGAGACAGCTGTGCTGTGGTATGTGGTATGTGATACAAATGACACTTGTCTACTTCCTGGCAGGTGTGTATCTGGTTGGGTAATGCATAGCTGGAAACCTATTCCTGTCAATAGCTTTATTGGATGATATACATCAGCTTATTGCGACCGTTGTTATTGGTAATTCACATCCGAGATGTGTTTATTGTGCTAGTTGATATTTGTGGAGTTTCCATGGTTACCAGCTTGGTATAATACTCCCACAGTAAGTTGATATTAATGACGACTTGACGAGGGACAGGCTGAAGAATCCCTCTTGTATATCCCTGAGTCATGAATGGTAAACGTGTGATGCTTTTTGCATTGGTTCGCCTCTATGTGGCAAATAAACACATATTCAGGCCTTTATTGCATTGGCATAGGACTTTATTGCATTGCCATTCAAACTTTACCTAAGACCATGACGGAATTAATATTTATGGCAACAAAATATATGTTCTGTTAAAACCACATTTGGCTGGTCAGTTGATTCCTAGATCAGAGGTCTCTGGGATGATGTCCAAACGTTAGCTATCACCATGATCAGGACCTGCAAAGAACAAAGTATACAGTAAAGTTCATTAAACATACAGAAAACGATAATAACTGAATGTATCATACACTACCTATCAAAAGTTTAGCTTGACTTGGAGCACACCTTACATGTTATGTATGCATATATGATTACATTGGGAAACTGATTGCAAACCTTTTGCAGGATTATGCATCAAATTGTTAATGAGAATGTGGAAAATAACGTGCATGTGAGTAGCTGAGTTTTGGTGTAAAGTATTGTAAAGACTTTGCCAATTGTCAATACTTTTCATCATATGCTGAACTCATGACTCGTTTCAGCTTCAGTAGAACATTTTGCTAAATCTAGATTATAACAGTTGATACAGTTGTAAGTGGATACAGTTACACTACTGAGTTTACAGTTTTTGATATTACATTGTGTTGGGACAGAAGGGAATACATGTGATGATGAGCACTGACGTTATAGGGAGTTATGAAACAGGCTGACCCATGATATGACCATGACGATGATGAAGATATTAATGACATTTAAGAAAGTGTTGATCCTTAACAATGAAATGCGATTAGAATCACCAGGAAGGTTTCCCGGTTTGGTTACCTTGAGAATGTGAGCTAGTGTTCTGGTATGGCGATGCCCTGATGGATTCATAAGTCAAATGATGCTCTGATGGAGTCTCTGCCACGCCGTCATGGGAACTTGTATCTGCTGCAGCATCTGATGAAGACATAATTGAACACATACTTTAAAATCAAATTCGAAATGTAATTACAAGCAGAGGCTAAACGGTTCACCCCAAGAACTCAATTAGCCAAATATGGGTCGAACTCGGAGGTTGGTTCCACTATTACAGATGTCTCAAGTGTATTTGAGGGCATAAGATCGTCTAAACCACATGCAGAACACGTTTTGGACAAACGAGCGTATGTATGTAATATAGACCTTGGAGGCCATGACATGGTGCTGTTTAAACAGTTACGGACAAGAAATAGTTCCTTTTTTACAAGTGTGTAGCTAACCTGTCAATGAGTGTACAGTGGAAACAATTAGCATTCTGGAATTGCCAGTGGCTGACTAGGCAGTCTCAGGAATATACATTAAATGGGATTTTTTTCTTGAAAAGTAAGTTTCAGTTTTCACCTGGTAGGTTTGGTTTGAAAATAAACCCCATCGAGATGGAATCTTTGAATTGTTTTCAAAAGAACTTTTGCCCAGGGGTGGAACTCAATATGACACAAAGTATGGGAATTGTGGAAGCTCGGGGCTGATGGTTTCAGCACATTTTGGAAGGTAGGGACGCAGACAAATTGTGAAAAACACGGCCAAAAACTTCAATCGTGTATGCCAGATTCCCTGTTAGCTGCATGGGTCCTACACTTGAAAATGTAGGGATTCTGATTCCTGATTTGTGCCAACAGTTTTTGAAGTCTTTGAACCAGTAGTTTTTGAGGTTATTAGCCTGGATACTGTTAGCATAATTCTGAATTATCTGCCGTGAGTCCAGAGTTTTTGGAGCAATAAACTTTAGCCCTATGCGTACCTGTTTGAAGCGATTCTGAGAGCTGGTCCAGGAGATAAGTATGGTACAAGATAGGCCGGTAGAGTAATCGATAGAAATAATCCGAACGATTACCATAGGCCTCCTTGCCTTATTGTATTGAGTCCTGATTACAACTAACCTCATATGTGCCCCAACAATCAGAGAGCACAGCCACATAAATACTTGAGGTCAGTCTTTTTTACATGACATGCATCTACCTTTTGTGTTCTCATACATCTTCAACTCGGTGTACTGTTGTTTTTCTGATTCCTCATCCAAATGTGAATACTGCGCTTGAACATTGACCTGATCTGAAACACATTGTGATTTCATCCTAATAGATACAGAGATAATTGTGACATCACAATGAAGGAACATATCCACTAATCAACACTTACCTAATGACGAATATGCCTTTTCGTCCATTTCCACAGGTTCAGGATGGCTGGAACTACAAAATAGCATTAGGTATGTTTCTAACAACTGACCAGTAGTATAAATCCTCAATATGTGAAACGTAGATGTGGTTAAATAATTGCACGTTACTGAGTACTAAACTTTGAAGTGTATATTACCTTTTCCGAGCACCTGAAAAACAAGAATAAGAACACAATGGCATACAGTGAGAATCAAACACATCACATGGTACACCAACCGTACAAAAAGACCTAACACTGAGGATGGTAACGTTAACTGTAAATTACTGCGGATACATAACATAACCATACATACATTAAATACAGTAGCAATAGAAATGAAAAGAACTCTTTCACAATCTTGAAATGAGATGATTTACGTATGAAGGCAATATCATGGAGCATACTCCTTGGAGAAGACTGAATGTAAATATTGTTATGAAAAGTATAACAAGTTAACAGCACGACATTAAATATATACCTTTTGAATTATTTCCGATCCTGTACCCTTTTCGGTACAACACCATTAGAACAGTTCCTCCAACGAGCAGGGTAAGAAAGAAGGTTCCTACTGTCGCACCTGCTACTACCTGTGTATAGGTACACGCAGCATCAGGCTTTGACTGGGTTGGTGGATCTACAATGGCATATTCGCTAAACCATTCTTTCGAATCTTTGTTAATTGTGCATGCTCCCATTTGTCGCAGGATCCATGACTCTGTATTATTATTTGCACACACGTATTGTCATAATTACATTTGTTCAGTTATGGAGTCATTTGCGGTCCCTTTTTTAAACACGCAACACTGTGAAAAATTTCGTGAAATCTAATTATCGGATCGGGGATCTGTACGTTTTCATTGTTCAGTTGATGAGTTTTTCAAAAGATATTTACCGGAGAAGTCATCACTAACTGACACCTACCTCCAGCAGTCGTAGCTTCTACAAAGACATATCTGTTAGAATCGCCATAGTCATTTTCAGCTAGCAGCCGAAATATATATATATCTCCAGATATAAGGCCAGTCACTTCAACCACCATCATCTTGTCTGAGTCAGCATAAGATTTATGGAAAGTCCACGTTCTCGTAGCAAACTGACGATACTCGATCATGAACGTCTGAGTGCGTCCACCATTGAAGCCAGGCAGCCAGGACAACCATACCGACGACGTTGTTGCATTATCCAGATCTCGAAACTGTGTAGGTGTCTGTGGTGGTCCTTGCGACAGATTAAGTAGAAATTATTGTCACCGTTTTATCTTAAAATGCAGCTGCAATGCTGTTTTTGGTGATAGTAGTAGAGAAGGCTATTCAGACACACATGAGTAGTTAAATCCGGAATTCATGATGTACAAGGTGATATATGAGAAACTGACCTGCAGGCTCAATGCTGACTGTGTATGTCACTGAACCGCCAACACCATTGTCCACTGTAAGACTGTATTCCCCGAAGTCCTGCTGCTTGAGGTTAGTAAGGTGTACTCTGGCAATGACTGAGATGTCTGAGACAGGGCTGGAGAAACCAGTGAGGTTCTGGTTGGTCCTGTTGGATCTACTCCAGGTGAATGTAGGAAGTGGGTAAGCCAGGACTGACATAGACACAGTCACGTCACTACCCAGTCCAGCGGCGAACTTGAGTTGCTTGGATAGTGAGTCACCAAGTCGTGGAGAACCTGGTTACAGGCAAAGGACACCACAGACAATAGGTCGGGAACAAATAATGACCAGGTCACTCTAGATCTAGACTGGAAAAAGGAAGTTCAGCCTGACAGCTGATATTCCATATACAACTCACAAAACAATACTAAAACGGGTGATTGCATTTTAAATATCTTTACTAGCTGTTCATGTTGCTTGCAGTATCATGTGTAAAGCAAAACACCACATTTAAAGGTAACTGCTTTAAGCTACTACATCCAGTACTACTACCCCTATCTATAGTCATCTTGCTGCTACTCTATCTACCGCTACCATTACTATACATCAACAACTAATAGTAGAATTTCTACTGTATATAAACAATAACTCACATTTGACCAGCAACTCCACCCTCTTGGTGACTGGTTCGCCGACGTTGTTACTGGCAATACAGGAGTAGTTCCCTCTTTGTCTACAGTCGGCTGAGTCCATTGTATATAATGCTGCCGTTGAATTATCTCTCATTGTCAACTCCTCAGTTCCATTCAATAACCTGATGACTGACCTTGGATTCCCAACATTATCCAACTCACATCTGAAGGTTACTGAATCAGACTCATTGACAGTCACTGATCCACTGACAGAGTTGGCAGTCAGCATGCTTATACTTGCATGATCTGGAAAAATGACAATCAGTTGATACAGTATATTATGTTCTTGATTTATAAGACGTCGGCAAATATGGCTTGGAACATCTCCAGTCGTGAGACAATCATAAGGGTGTGTCCAGCTATCCACGTCACAAAGGGAAGTAGTCAAAATGGTTTGGGATGCCAACAAGCCCTATAATGGCCATCACAGATGATATTAACAATGCTCATTGAACTGGCCTTGATGAAAGCATCTATGTATAACCATTCAGAAAGGAAGTCCAGCTGAACGGGAAACGGGACTGGTCTTTCCTGCCATAACGTCAGTGTCGTCTGACCCGGGGCGTTTGAGACAGTTCTGCTAATGCTTATGTGAGTTTATCTCCCGTTGCGTGAAGACAATCACTTCTTTGAAAATCACTTCTTACTTTGGATACTTAGTCTAGGCCTATTTTGCAAGCACGCTTGCCAACTATTGTAGTGAGGTGAATATTATCAACACTGTCGTGGATGTTACAAGCACGGCTTGCTTTGGAATATGTGCACTTGAACATGTTTTGTTGATTGTTAATGGCATTCCTTAATCAGACAATACCCACATGTGACATCCACTAAAACACCTGAGCTGTCATCAACCCCGTGTGTATTGGACGCTTGACACTTGTAGGATCCTGTCTGTGACCTGTCAGCCACCGGGAGAATCAGTGTAGCTCCATCACTGTGTGATGTCCCATCCTTGAACCACTTGTAGGTACATGTAGGTCTGCAGGTGGATGAACATAGGATAGGTGGTACACTCTCTTGACCTTCCCTTTTGGTGTACGACAGAGTGGAGGGTTGTAGTGTCACAGCGTAGGGGCCATCTGTCAGAAAGGAAGAACAGTAAAACAGACTGAACCAATGTATGTACACAGGTCGCTGAACACAGGATGCTTGGTACACTCTCTTGACCTTCCCTCCAGGTGTAGGACAATTGTGTTGTACTGTCACGCCATTGGGGCTATCTGTCAGAAAGGAAGAAGTGAGAAACAGATTAAACTAATGTATGTACACTCAGGTGTAGGACCACAGGACAATCTCCTGACCTTCCCTCCTTGTGTATGACAGAGTGGAGAGTTGTCTGTTTATTCTTTATCGTGACAGTCAGCAATATTCCAGCCATGTGGCCATGTGGCGATGTGGTGGGCTGTAGGGTCACACTTTAAGGACCATCCGTCTGACAGGCAGAACGGTGAAACAGATGAAACCAATGTATATATCCGCATACATGTGGCCATGTGGCGATGTGGTGGGCTGTAGGGTCACACTTTAAGGACCACCCGTCTGACAGGCAGAACGGTGAATCAGATGAAACCAATGTATATATCCGCATACCGCTGCATTAATGACTTTTAGACCTGTGAAGATCTGGGTTAGGGTTGATCAATGCTTGTCGAAAGGGGCTGACTTGTTTGACATATCTGAACGTATCTCATTATAGATCGATCCATGTTGACCGATGATGGATTGTCTGGACTCGTGTATTCACAGCCCGACAGACCGAGTGCGAAGAAATCTATACCCATTCACTAATGACTTTTAGTTTCCAACTCTTCTATTTTCCCTCATATTAACCGCTTCAAAACCACCATATCTGAAAATATGACCGTCAACAAAAACGACCAAGTACCCCATGCAACTTATCGGCAAGATGGTTTGTTTCTAATGTAGAATAGTGGTATGAATTGCATTTTGAGGCTCCATGTTGTACTCCTGGCTCGTTCAAAGTCCGGGAAAGTAATATGTAGCCATGGAAACGGAAAAGGGAGCACATGAAAGTACAAGGGCTCCTGATTATTTCCCAAGTTTCTTCACAAGGTATGTTTTACACTCTGTGTGACATTCTTGAAATGAATACAGAAACTCACACTGAGGCTCCATGTTGTACGCCTGGCTCCATTCGGACTCCAGACCCTGACTTTCTCTTGTTCTACATCTGTAGCTGTGACTGCCTCGGGAGCTCACAGTGAAGGCGTAGGGTGAACCAGGGGAGGTAACTGATATGTCAGTGTTGTCACGCTGCCAGGTGTAGATCAGGGTCAGACCATGGTGAGCTGGGAGTGTGTTAGAGGTGGAGCTGCAGGTCAAGATCACTTGTCTTCCGAACATAGGGGATGATGGTCCACTGATAGTTGGCTTGGTGGGTTGACCTGAAAATGATAGTGTCTTTCACGTATGCTGAACACCTTTTTCAAATGGTTGGGAAAAGGTCAGTTCAAAGGGTTACTTTCAAAGCGAAAAACTGTAAGTGATGACAATAACCGTGACACGTGTGACGTAGGGGTATTG
This sequence comes from Haliotis asinina, assembly GCF_037392515.1. Taxonomy (NCBI): domain Eukaryota; kingdom Metazoa; phylum Mollusca; class Gastropoda; order Lepetellida; family Haliotidae; genus Haliotis; species Haliotis asinina. The sequence goes on from NC_090280.1 coordinate 15,553,761, forward strand.
TACTAATTAAAGGGATCATTCGTCGCATGTTTACACCTGACTAAAACAAATGGAATTATAAATAAATATAAACTGCCCGAACACAAAGACGGAAAAGCACCGAGAATTTAAGACGTATGTTTATGATTTAACAACGTAACAAGTGAACAAAGATGTACATAATGTGCCTTTACAGACTGTTTGCAATTATTTAAACTATCAGTTGACAATAAACATACTCGAAGTTCTGAATTTTAAGAATGCTGGCTGATTGGTCTAAAGGGATAATATTAGCAAGAATACTAGCAAGAAATAATATATGTGTTTTGAAAACACTCCGACCATGTACTTGAAATTTCGTGAGATCTCAGAAACGGTCCGAGCTCTGTGAAAACATTCAACATTTCAACGTTATACTACATAGAGAGTGTAAAGAAAGACTTGACTATTCAGGGCTTTTGGTAATAAATGTGGTGAGGATAGGTATACTTACACCGATTCTCTAAACACAAAAATGTATTTCGTGACACTTGAAAGCAAGAAAGATGTAATCTGAGTTTACATGGAAAACTATATGTATAATGCAAGACTTCGTCACAAGTACCATCACCGTAAACAGTGAAGAAAACATTCAAACAAGAGGTAGCCTTCTCTATGGGCATGGGTTGTGCGCCCACCCTTTTGATCCGTTTTCTTTTTGCTTATGAATAAGAACATCGGCTCGGGTTGTCAAAATCAACACAAAGTAAATTGCCCGAACAGTTCTAACTCTCCAAATGTCTTGACGATGAAATATATCTTTCAATAATTTTGAAAAAAGCCAATTCACATGTACAGTTAAACTCAGAGACATTGTATATTTTCTGTTCAAAGTGAAATGTGAAACGAGATGTTTAACAATACACTACAATGTTGTAAATGATGCCCCTTGTGGATAAAAATAATGGACCCCAAGGTGAACGTTGAAACAACAGCATCGTAGCTTTCATAACATGCAGTACAGACTTTATTAAAACGTGCCGAATAGACTTACAGTGCTGGTTCCCTGTTGCTGTTTAAGGGTTGTTTTCCCGGGAGTAGTGACACCCTGTACCCTGTGACGAAACCATGATCTTCATGGGACTCCTTGTGGTTTGACTAACATGTAACATCGATTGAAACAATATTCTACTGCCACATGTATCTACAACCATCTTGTGTCTCGTGCTACTGCCACACCTGTGTATGTATCATATCATGATGACTCATGAATGGAACGATTCCTATGCATTCTAAACACACGCCTCACTGAGAACAGCTTGTATTATATAATGTAAGTAGTTGGTTGTCCTTGTTTCATGGTTTGACAGACAAAGTCAAACATTTACTCACTCACACACTCTTACCTAGAACAACCAGCTTCTGTCCACACTGAGGTATGATGTCAGTTGGTCCATTCCTCCCACAGGTGTAGTTCCCTGCATCAGACCTGACAACACTACGTAGGTCAAAGGCCATGACCATGGGATCAGCACTCAGATTCCCGACGTAGGTGACACGAGCTGTGTAGTCAGGAGATACCTGGTGGTTATTGACTGTGTTGGCCAGTAGTACTGTAGCTCCAGATGGACTGATGACATACAGGGTAGTAAATCCCCCTGGTACAGCAGGTATCTGCCACCCGAAGCTGGCTGTGTCAGACTCCCTCACTAACACAGCACGGGACAGCTGGGATTGTACACCTGTGGGAAACATTGTCTTATATGTTCATTGGCACTGAGATGAGTGATGACGTAACGCTCAGTAGACGATGATTTCATGTGTCACATGACTTTTTCTCAAATATTGTTAATGAGGTTCCGATAATCAAGTTCGAAACGTTTCGTGACAGGCATATGCATGTTATTTGAAGCAAAAAAAAGACGATGTTGTGATAACGACCATAAACAGATTTGCACGCTGCGTAATCGGACTTTAATAATGTCGGCAAATGCTCTTGTATACCGAAATCAGAGCAGTCAGATGTCATGCAAACCCTTTTACATATTGTTTTCATGTAAATATAATACAACCTATTACGCTCCAAGGCAATACGAAATGACAATATATCTTTGGTCGGTATCATGTCGGTTCTAAGCAAACAACGCTGATCCGTGTTTTGTGATCCGTTGGACAAGTTCTTCAACTGCTCTTCGTGTATTCTGATATGTAGTACTGTAGAAATAGCTATTGTACATGAAGAAAAATGCCAAAAACGAAACCCAAATTTATTTACAATATACCACTTAAAATAGAGATTACTCTGTAGACGCTATACAATGTATGTGTAAAGTGCAAGCCAGAAATAAAGCGAACGTTTATTCTTAACAATGGCCGCTCATAAGTTTTAAAAAATTGAACTGAAGATCTAGACACAGAATGCAACTGAAGTCATTACCAATGCAAATGTAAGGGATGCCAGCGCCAATCTACATTCAATTGCCCTTCACTGTGGTTACTTGTACCTTGTTTCTCCAGATATTATGCCACTGATGTCTACGGGCGCTACGAACTGAGCAGATGCTCAGTTTCACAGAAACCCTCGGACAATGGAAATAGAACCACGGCAAAAGATAAAGATTGTGCATTTTGTGCATAGGGGTAATAGTGTTAGAAATACAACAATGAATATTGTATTTACCTGACCCGAACACATTGAGGTACGCGAAAGTTATTTGATGTGTAAGTAAACCTACCATTAATGACAATTCCTACAACACACATCATCAAACCTGCATGCAGGGATTCTGTGACAAAACTGGTCGACTTTTTCATGCCTCTGAAAAGTAAATGATTCTGGTTTAGTTTAAGAATCAGTTTCAGTATCATCATTACATGTTTGGATTAATATTACTTTTAATACATGGATATATAGTTTTCCAGAATTCCACCACTCGTTGTATTCAGCATGTTCAGATCTAAATCTAAATGAAATCCGATTCCCTGAATAGGCTTCGGAAGTGGATCACGTGACACCATGTCGTCCGTGGTAAAAGTTAGATTAATCTCTCCATGTCGTGAGTGTAAAGCAATCCTTCTATGGTCCGCCTGTTTGTGTCAAACGGTTGACAGTGAGAGCTCATAATCTATGTTTACATGTAACAGCGGGCGGTTACCTGTTTATAAATACGAGGACTCTCGCTGGCACAGTGCCAAATCTGTATCTGCCGGGGACAATGGAGTTCATCGAAGAGTTAAACACGGTACCTATACGTACAGTTATTGCTGTTTCATAACTCCCCGAAGTGGACGCCCTGTACCTTACTCTTAACATCCTGTCTTTTATGTACCGAACCCTCTTGGATTCACTGTGTGTCACAACAACTGGGTCCTTGTCTGGGACTGTTTGCGCCGCGTGTCACAGGTACCCGCTAGATTGTGGCATTGACTAAAACAACACCTACCTGGATTCAGCTGGTGTGACCTTCAAATGTGTATCTTATCCTTGGAGAATCCAACCTACGTTTGGTGCAGACCCGAACAGAGTGCACCAATGATATCACACGTTATGCTTCCTCACTGCTTTCGGGTAGGACGGACTATTTTTAGACCAAATATGTGGTTGACCGATATGGACACATTTGTTCCATACTGATAACAGAACATTAGCCTTTTATACGAATGCAATAGGGCGTCCGCATCTAATTATGGGTATAATGTTCCATAAAATCCCACCAGCCAGTATATAATAATAAAACAGGCAGGCACAGAAACAGAATTGAATACGGACGCCCTTGTGTGGAGAAATGAGACTAAAAAGTCACCATCCAATCCTCAGTGTAAAATGATATACTTAATTAACAGTTTAAGATGGTAAAACATATCCATGTCAAGCGTTATGCACATTTCACGCGAAACATGGACTATATGGCACTGTATTTCGGCCATATCCATTAAAGTATCTGGCACCTCTGGAAGTGGGGTGCCTCGTCGAATGACGGATCCCACTTGACAAGAGAATAGTGTCTCGGGTTTGACATGCTTGCCTGATTACTTTGACGCTGAGTTGATAGATACTACAAGACCTGATACTGACTAACTCTGTAAATATAATGTAATGGATACACTTTTGCTCTCAACGATTATCGTTGAAGTTCGGCGTGTTAGTCATCCACATCTTCAGATACATAAGCAGCAAACATTCCTAACTGATTCAAGATTTTGAAGGGCTTTTATATTTTCCCTTTCCTTTTCATACCGTATGCAGGTTGAGATAAGCCTACAAACAAGTACACAATTTCAGTTCATGTAAAGTCGAACGTACCGTTTGACAGACATTGAAAGTTACGTGGCATCATAGTCTGATTTTACATAAATCCACAAGGAGTTTTTCTGCGAAATGTCATCAGTGTTTAATAAGAAGTGAGAGTGATCGACATTGGTTTCAATACACGACAAAGCTCGTCGACTCATTGATGACGTAACTACTAAAGACAACGAATGACGTTAGACGTGATCCGTCACCATTCCTGTAAGAGATATTGTTCCAGTTGTTGAGCATTTACAGGTGACGCTGGTAGTCTTCTGATTAGTCAACAGAGGTAGTTCCATAAGTGTTCTATCAGATTCATTTCGGGAGAAAAAGCTGGTCACGCCAAAAACAACGATCTAAGCATTATGCAGAAAGTAATGGTCTGAGCGCTTCTGTGTTGCCTTGTGTTTTTGTATTTTCTGCTAGGATAACGTTAAACCGTTCAGCCATTAAATGCTTGGTAATCGCAATGTTTACTATATTTTTTGTATTTCTGTGATATATACCGCCGACAAAAATACAGAAACTTACATATACTGGTACAGAAGCATCCAATAAAACGGCAGTACGTCTGATGGGAAAATTTCCCATTAGGCATGGACAACGCGCACAGCACGAATGGATATCGATTTCAGCACAGGGGCTTGTATTGCTGAAAATAATAAGTCCTGGGTCCAGCAAGCCTACACTGATATCCATACACATATAAAGAAGGAAAGGGATATGACGTGCACAAATTTGTCAAACACCCCACTCTCGATTATGGGCGAATTCTGGGTGGGAAATTGTGGAACATACAGCCATAATTCTTACTGAAATAAAGTCAGATAAATTCCCCTTCGGATGAATCCAAAATTATCAAAATCGGTGCCCTATGTACCGAGTAACTTTCCTTGGAACTGGGGAAAAGACAACTTTTCCATCTGTACACCAATAACCCGCCTACGAAAATCATCGCCTTTCGGGGTAGAATTACGATGTATTTCATTTTAAAACACCCGATCGGCGAAAAACATGGCATTACCGTCATCGCTACATATTCCGCTTTCGTTCTACAACCTCTCATATAAAATATGTTATTCTTTTACCTGCAATACACGACTTTATTGGAAAATCAGCGGTATCGAGTGATCGAGTCCACCATGTTTGTCCTTCAGCCTCAATAGGCTCGCACCAATACAATATATCGCACCATGAAATAAAAATAATACTGCTCGCAGCTCGTCGTTGGTGATCCCTTTCCTTCTTATATGTGTATGGATATCAGTGGAGGCTTGCTGGACCCAGGGCATACTATTTTCAGCAAAACAAGTCCCTGTGGATTTCAGCAACCAAAAGAAACCTCTAAAAGAGCATCTGATGAACAGACCACCCAACTGTGTATTTAGTTCGCCAATACTCGCTAAACATGTTTTACTCCTAATGCAGGATATCATCCATTGTAAAACAGCCTCGCGTGATAACGCAATATTAGCGTCTCCTCACATGAACACATCTACTACAGAAAACCCATACATAATCAACATGTCAATCTATCCCGTCACTGTGAACAAAAGGTATGTATGTATGTATGTATGTATGTATGTATGTATGTATGTATGTATGTATGTATGTATGTATGTATGTATGTATGTATGTATGTATGTATGTATGTATGTATGTATGTATGTATGTATGTATGTATGTATGTATGTATGTATGTGTGTATGTGTGTGTGTGCATGTATACATATGTTGTGTGTGTGTGTGTGTGTGTGTGTGTGTGTGCATGTATATATATGTTGTGTGTGTGTGTGGTGTGTGTGTGTCTATATATATATATATGTGCCAAACCAGAATCATGTCTCAGAATTACGTCTCTAAATGTTGCACTAAATTTGTATTTTATTTTCTTAGTTCTACTCAGTTGTGGCATATAAACAAACATTTATCCACTGGGCAGTACTGTGCATGTTGGTGGCGAGACAGTAGACTGTATGATCAAGGTCACCTCTGACAGGATTGAGAGCCATTGTATTGATGGCCTGCACAACACCTGACTGGGATGTTTGATATCCCACTTGAAACCAGTAGATTTGTTCTTGTACCACGTGATTTCGGGAGCGGGGTAACTGGCAGAACTCAAGGCTTTCAACAGCTCCAGCTTCATGATTAGCAGACGTGATGTTTGTTAGTGACACACTCTTGACAGCAACTGGAATGAAAGGGAATATGAAAAGGGAATATCATACATACCGACAATACAACCGGCATCTCAACAGCATGCATAAAGTTTCAGTATAGTATCTATCAGTTCACATGCTTACTGTCAGGATAGGAAGACGTACAGTTGAGTTTAGACTGTGTGTTTGATGCCTGGCGGTAGTACTGTGAGTTCCTACCTTTGCTTGGTAGCTGGTTGTTGATGGTGGTTGTCCAGCCAGTGTATCCCTCTACTGCTGCTGGGCTGGAGGTCACACTGTTCCGTCTCTGCACAACGCCATAAACGGCGGTGGATTGGAGATTTGCTACGCGGGTGATAGATGCAGTAGTTCTAGTAAGGGTAACAGTGTTCAGAGGAAATAGAATAATTGGAATAATAACACAGCTTCATGAGGGTATGAAACTAAATATCTTTCGAGAAATTGAGTGTTGAAGTTTGAAAACACAGGTAATATGTCATCCACCTCACACACGTCGCAATTGAACACAATGTCAACATGACAGATTTGCCAAGAACATCAGTGTGTATCTGGTTTCTGGCTCTGCCTCCAAACTGATAATCACACTCCCAGCTGAGTCTGTCCCTGCCGTACACGGCGTTCTTGATGGTGAGGGTGTAGTTGGTGGAGCTGGGGCAGGAGGTGGTGTAGTCAGATTGGAGGCGGATAGAGGTGGAACTGCAACTACCCTGGTTTACTCTCTATGATAAAGTTCCATTCTGCCACTGCATAGTTGTATGTGAAGCTTCTGTGTAACACATCAGGGTACATTTCCCTCCTGCCTCCAAAGAAACTCCACATGATGACGTCAGCTGATAGTCCTGGGCAGAAGCTGAATGTTTCACAGAACGATGCTCAACGTGATTGACATACTCATTGTGGATAGGCTTCAGAATCCGAACATCACATTACTACCGTAGACAAAATCTCCCCACGTCGGTAACCACTTATCCGACTTATTCGGTGCTCTTGATGTTACTGACGTCATCTCTTGTGTCATATTATTTCGCGATGCTGGAAACACATTCATGGGGTAACAAATACCAGTCTATCACATTATGTGTCTTCGCGTGTCAGCCCCACACCTGTGCCCATGGGTTTCACCAAGGTAAATACAGACGTGAATCATGTCTGGTTTACCTCCTTCATCCAAGCTGTGACTCACGTACTATTTAACACAACGTTCAACAAACTCCATTCATATTATTAAACATTATTCTCGTTACCCTAGAGCTTAGGAAGCAAAGATTTGGCTCATATGAAAGTTCACAAAACAAAATATTTCCTCATTTTGTCTGAAAGTCTAATGAAGTTTTCATTATTGTTTCGATTTTACCGTATGTTCCTAACTATTACACTCTCTGTGTAAACCACTCTGTATGTTATCAGTAGTGCAGGTAGATAGCTGCAGACCTGTACTGTCTGTAGATATATACATACAATCTTCATCCTGGTTCTATTTTAGCTATAGGTGACAGTATGTGTGGGACATAGGTGTGAGACTGGCTACGCTACCCCTAATGCAGCGACAACTGAAACATGTTATAGACATACAAGCATGATTCGTGTACCTTTCGTGTTGTTTGTGAGGAATGTCCACCAATAGAGTCCCATCTATGAAGAATAGGCGGATGTAGAGCATTGGCATGTTGGTGGTGTGTGAAATTAGTTTCACTAGTAACAGGTACTAGCACTGGTGAACAGTGTATGCTATCTCTTAGATTCCATTGTATAAGATGACTGGATGTGTATAGCTTGATGTCTGTCATTCAGGCAGGTATTCAGTAAAGTAGGTCGTGTGTCATACTTCCATTTAGCATATTACACTGACACTATATCTTTGTTGATTGTATAAATGTGTCTCTGTAGACATGCTATTCGGAACACCTGAATATTCACTGTAGGGTACATGTCGCTCAAATCAACAAGGTCGTGAGCCGCATATAGTGTTGGGCGACAGTGTGTGTGTGCAGTGTGGCCGTGTAGTGCACTATCGCTATGTGGTTGTATAGACAGTATACAGTCAAATACCCACTGGTGTTATAAACAGGAGTCGATGTATATTAACACAGAATACCTCTAGATTTAATGTGTGACTGAGTTCGAAGATTTTACGCACGGGTTCTTAATACTCTTCAATATATCACCCTCCAATGTTGAAGTAGTGAGAGGGATTACTCGAGTTTCACAACATGTTAATGCATGAATTAAACACGTACATGTGCATTTGCGTGGAACAAATAACAAAGCTGATATCCATCGAGTTAAGTCTTTTCATTATTACCTTAGGCACCCGTGGCGAGCCACCTCCTCGTGGTGGGCGCTGGGTAACGCCAAGAGCTCGCCAACCCCGGTGTGGACCCGGGTCAGCAATGTCCATAGCACCCCATTGCTGGCCGCAAGGAGCGGTCGAATTGGGCAACCCGTTTGCCGTGGGTTGCGTCCCGTGTCGGTGTAGGACGGGATCCTGGTGGCTGAGGGCAGTAGGAGCCTGAACCGTGTTCCTATCTGCTCAACATACCACTTTGGCCCTTACTTCACCTAGACGGGTGGTAGAATCGGCCCGATTCTATCAATCGGCTGGTCACGCCATGCCCTTTGCATGGGAAATATTATTATTCCAAGTATCTTTCCACTGATTTATGATATGTTTCTATCATAAAATGTTCTAGCGGATGTATTCTGTTGGTAATCATTCTGCCTAGAGTCCTATGCCAAAAGGCGGTGGCTCATGGGCCAATCTGGCATTATTGACCTCCGGGTTCTAATTGTCTTCAGGTAAGTGTCTAGGGCGGAACCAGCCTTGCATTTTCTCTGTTTGGCAATTGTAGCTACCTGTGTCTCTTTTGCTGGAGTATAGCATTCTGTAGCCCTGGTGTTTGTAGTCGGCTTCCACTTCGACATCGTCCTTGTTGACACTCCATGGCGGGTGGGGAGCAGGGATGCTGAATTATATTATCACAACATGTCTCAAACAAATTCTTCTGGTTCTGGCAAGACAATTAAACGCCGACATGTAGACTCTACTTCATCGAAATGAAGATGTTTCTCCTGAAATTACAGATGCTTGGCCTCGATTTATTGTGATATCATCTTCGGATGGACATCCACTAAAATTAAATCCATTTGCTATCTCCAAAGGCATTCAAAGTGCCTGTGGTGACGTGAAAAACGTGACACGTCTTCGAAATGGCTCCATTCAGCAGTCGATCAATCTGCTGGGTTTACATCTGTTTGTCAACACTCAGGTTGTTGTGTCAGTTCACAAGACATTGAACTCAAGCAGAGGCATTGTAAGAGATTTAGCTCATTGTCTGTCTGACATGAGAGAGGAAGAGATTGCTGCAGAACTGAAAAAGCAAGGAGTAACACATGTTAAACGTTTCACAAGGAAAACTCAAGATGGCAATATTGTTAAAACGCATACTTACCTGTTTACCTTTTCTCTCCCAGTTATACCAAAATGTATCAAAGCAGGTTAGTTCAATATCGGGGTTGATGTTTATGTACCACAGCCACTTCGATGTTTCAACTGCCAAAAATTTGGTCATGGGGTGAAGTTCTGTCGTAGCAAGCAGATAGGTATGTTGCCGTTGCAGTGGAGCATATAACAGCTCTGAGTGCACACATGATTTGAAATGTGCCAACTGCAAAGAGGGGCATATGGCTTCCTCCAAAGTTTGTCCAACTTTTGAATTTGAGTAAAAAATCTTGAAACTACAGCATACCAAAAACATCACTTACTCAGAAGCAAAACAACTTGTCCAATCTACAACAGCTCCGTCGTCTTCAGTAAAAACGTACTCGACAACATTTTCTTCCCCACCTCCAACCTCTAGAATTATTACTTCTTCAATATCGTGCCAGACTGACATCTCGTGGGTCAAGGATAAACAGGTTATCCTTGATGTCTCACCTCAGCGAAATCAATCAGTTTCCACAGCTTCATCTCAGACTGAACCAGAAACTGAACCTGATACAGTAAAGTTATCTGCAAAAGAGAAAAAGAGACTAAGAAAAATCAGAGCACTCCAGAATGTGGAATCTTCTCCAGTTTCCTCTCTTGAGGTTCACAATTCATATGGGACACTTGAAGATATGGATGTGTCTCCTCACCCACGTGTACGCGACAACTGTAAGTCGCCACGGGTTGGCAAACGTATATCCCCAGTACTTCCACCATCACCATGAGTCCTAGTTCTTTAATTCAGTGGAATTGCAGAGGTATGAAAAATAATTTCAATGAAATACATTTACTAATACAGGATGTTTGACCGGTAGCGTTATGTCTCCAGGAGACGTATATAAAATCTACAGACGCTATTAATTTACGGCAGTATAATGGTTATCACTGTTTCTCTCCCCAAGGAGATAGAGCAACTGGAGGTGCTTCAATTTTGATACGGCAGGGTATTATCCATAGCCCTGTTTCTCTCCGTCCCAATCTCCAGGCGGTTGCTGTTCGTCTGACCTTGAGCATTGCGTTAACACTCTGCAGTTTGTATATACCTCCCTCTTCTACCATTCAACGAGCAGATCTTCAAACCCTATATGATCAACTTCCAAAACCATGCCTCATCATGGGCGATCTTAACGGACACAACCCACTTTGGGAAAGTGCTCACACTAATACTAAAGGTGCAATCCCTGAGGAATTCATTTCCAACAATAACTTATGCATTTTTAATGACGACTCAGCCACTTACCTACATCCAGCTACGGGAACATATTCTTCCCTGGATTTATCACTCACTGATTCAACCTTATATAATGAATTCGAATGGATGGTTCATGATGACCTGTGTGGGAGTGATCACTTCCCCACCATTCTCAAAACAGTTAACCCTAGTGATGATCCACCTGTGTCAAGAAGGAACTTTGCCAGGGCTGATTGGTCATTATATACGACTCTGTGTGTTGAACACTTGACGCATGATCTTCTTAGGGACAATGAAGATCCCATACAGTCTTTTTCAGATATTTTAAATGACATTGCTGACAGGGCAATTCCACATTCCTCTGCAATTCCACACATTCGTAAACCATGGTTTAATAATGAATGTAAAAAGGCCAGAAAGTGCAGGAAGAAAGCAGAAAAATATTTTCGGAAACACCCTACAGTCCATAATTTAGATAAACTTAAAATTTTAAATGCCAAGGCGCGACGCGCATTTAAACAGAATAAGCGTCAGTCTTGGAAGAATTATGTTTCCAGAATAAATTCACGTACACCAATGTCTAAGGTGTGGAACATGGTCCAAAGAATAAAAGGCAAAGGTTCTAAATCTACTGTATGCCATCTTAAGGATGGTGATAATCTCTTAACTAACAAAACTGACATAGCTAATAAAATTGGTGAAACTCTTGCCAAACATTCTTCGTCATCAAACTATGTCCCGGAGTTTCAGAAATACCAGAAACAACAGGAGAAGAAAATGATCAATTTCAGACAATGGTGAAGATTACAATGAATTATTTTCACTACATGAGCTCTATACAGCACTTGAGCAAGCTCATGATACAGCAACAGGGGCTGGTGATATTCACTATCAGCTCCTGAAACATTTACCTGAAACATGCCTGGAAACATTGCTAAATATATTTGATAAGATATGGACTACAGGAGATTTCCCAACTTCATGGCGTAATGCCATTGTAGTTCCTATACCGAAGCCTGGCCGGGATCATACTGATCCTTCGAATAACAGTCCAATCTCTTTGACGAGTTGTGTCTGCAAAACCATGGAACGAATGGTAAACAATAGATTAACATGGTATCTTGAAACCAATCACCTTATAACAAATATTCAATGTGGTTTCAGGAAGAATCGTAGTACCATTGATCATTTGGTACGTTTAGAATCCTTTGTAAAAAATGCATTTATCAATAAGCAACATGCTGTTTCGATCTTTTTTGATCTTGAGAAAGCATACGATACCACCTGGAAGCATGGCATTTTAAAGGATTTACATGGTTTCGGTTTCAGGTGTCGTTTACCTCTTTTTATATCGCAGTTTTTACAAGGCAGGCAATTTCAAGTCCGAGTAGGTTCTACCCTGTCTGATCATTACAATCAGGATCAGGGTGTTCCGCAAGGCAGCATTTTGCCTGTGACCTTATTTAGTATCAAGATCAACAATTTATCCAAGGTTTTAAACGATTCAATAAATGGATCACTTTTCGTGGATGATTTTAATATTTCCTGTCGCGTTAAGAATATGCATACTATTGAACGGCAACTGCAATTATGTTTAAACAAAATAAATAAATGGTGTCTTGAGAATGGTTTTAAATTTTATAAGTTAAGTATAAACCACATAAGAACCCAGAATTATTTTTAAATGACACTCCTATCAAAGTCGTTAAGGAGGCCAAGCTCTTAGGTTTGATTTTCGACTCTCATTTAACTTTTCTTCCGCATATCAAATCCCTGAAAACTAAATGCCTGAAGGCACTTGATCTATTGAAAGTTGTGTCAAACTCAAAATGGGGAGGGGATCAAACTACTCTCATGCACCTATACCGTTCACTTGTCCGTTCGAAGCTTGATTATGGCTCCATCATTTATGGTGGAGCCTGTAAAAGCAATCTAAAACTCCTTGATTCTATCCACCACAAAGGTCTGAGACTTTGTCTTGGGTCGTTCCGAACTTCTCCTATCTTTATGTCGAAGCCGATGAACCATCTCCTACACAGCGCCGTATCAAATTAGCCTTACAATATATTACAAAACTATACTCTAACGAATTCAACCCTGCTTTTAACTGTGTTTTCGATCCTCTTTATGAGCATTTATACAACAAAAAGCCTTCTCTTGTTCCGCCTCTTGGGCACAGAATTAAACCATTCATTTCTGCTGCCGGTATTGAGTTGAAAAGTATAGCCTCTTCTCGTCTTCTTTCTTCTCCTCCTTGGCAATTAATGAGGCCACAAGTTGACCTCACATTAACAAAGTTAAAAAAATCAGACACAAACGAATTACAATATAAACAAGAGTTTATGCAATTAAAAACTAATTATAGTACATACAAATCCTTATTTACAGATGGGTCCAAGGATGGTGGCACAGTTGCTTGTGCCACTGTCATTGGATCCAGAACAATATCTTCTCGATTACCTGATAACAGCTCCATATTCACTGCAGAAGTAAACGCAATATTAACGGCTCTTCAATATATTCAAAGACATCCTAATCATGTACAGTATATAATTTTTTCTGACTCTCTTTCTTGCCTTGAGGCTATTAAAAATTTGTCTTGTAAACATCCACTTTTAATTGACATAATTGAATTGTATAATGATCTTGCAACTGGCCAGTGCGACATAGTCTTTTGTTGGTTACCCAGCCATGTAGGTATTTCTGGGAATGCAATGGCCGATCTTGCTGCTAAGGCTGCACTCAACAAATCCGTGACACCACTTCTTATTCCATACAGTGACTATAAAGCTAGCATTAGAACTTACATTCGTGATCTGATGCAAAAGAAGTGGGACACCCAAGTGGGAATAAATAAATTACATGCCATAAAACCTTATATTGGTTACACTCACTTGGGCTGTCAGTCCAGATTTGAAGAGGGCATTATGCGACGATGTCGCATTGGTCATACGCGTTACACCCACAGTTATTTACTAAAAGGCGATGATCCTCCGTTTTGTATCCCTTGTGATGAGAGAACCACGGTCAAGCATATCCTGCTTGACTGTGTTGAATTCTCCATCATAGGGGATAACTATTTCAATGTCAAAACAATGAAGGATCTTTTTAGCACAGTTAGTACTCATTTAATTCTTGGATTTTTAAAAGAAATTGATTTTCTTATTGAATTGTAATTGATATGTTCTGTAGAGAGTTGTATTTTAATGATTGGTAGTTTAAATTAGTAACTTAGATTGTTAGTGGCTGTACCCTCAAAGGGGGTTGAAGTATTGTAAAATTATTGTCCTCCTGAGAGGGTACGTAAGTCCAATATTCTCATAGTCAATTTAAATCTACTACTACTTTTTAATCGTAGAATATTTGTTGTTTTAAGTAATGGCTAAATTTCAGGATAATCGCCAATAGCTGAGGGGATGGTGTAAATCCAGCTAGGGTTCATGCAGGTAGCAGAAGTAATGTAAGTCCCCATGGACCTTGGTATGGTGATCTACCTTCAGTTGTTGGCGATCTATGGCCCCGGTTTTATGTTGTATTGTTTTCTTTAATTCCAATGTTTTAACTTTCAATGCTAGTTTTATGTTCTGTGATACTCTAGTGTTTTTACTGTCCTTCGCTGACAGGTTTTACTTTTTCTCTTTTCTCATCTTAACATTACTATAACTTATATCGTTCTCGTCACGATATGGTTGCAATATTGCCGATGTGATGTTAAATATTAACTCACTCACTCTCTCATTATTACATTCTGTTGTTGGCGATCTATAGCCGATTTTTATATTGCGTTGTCTTCTTCAATTACACTGTTTTAGTTTCACATGCTAGTGTAAGGTCATATCTGTCATAATCTAGTACTTTTACTGTCCGTCCATGGCAGGATGTTACGTTCTCATTTTATAAATTTTAATATTGATATAAATTAAATGGTCTCGTCACGATATGGCCACAGTATTGCTGATGTGACGTTAAATATTAACTCACTCACATATTTTTGATTGTTACACAAGGGAAACCTTACGATTCATTTCTATGAACATAATATCACGGGTTCAGGTCTTAAGACGTTCCAAGGACAATAAATGATGAGAAGGGAAGCGCCTCTTAAGATCTACCCTGTTTATTGCCTGTGAAATACGAAGATTACAACATGACACGCACAGTGTTCCCAGAAATTATTGAGAAAATCTTTGGTTTTTTTTCTAATGATGCTAAGATTGGAAAAAGGGCTTTCACTATGCACTAAGCATACTAAATAAGGGAGACAACTCTTGAAGGCTTAGAAGGCAGCTCATTACGTCAAGAGTTATCTCCCTTGTCTGAGCAGACGACTTCCTGTGTTGACATGGCAGAATTTACAGCAAGAGAGAAAACAAAGCTCATTCTAGATGATTTTGAAAGGGGTGAGGCTGATGCTAAAGTGGTAGCTTGTGGACATGGTATTCCTCTGTCTACAGTATACAGAACTTTGAAGAATATTCAAACAGGAACCGGGATAGAGCACAAAGCAGGGACAGGTCGGCCTAGGAAATTCAGTGTTGTGGATCACCGAAGACTTGGGCAGATTGTGAGTAGGGGCAAATTGAAAAGTGTTGAGAACATCAGAAATGAAATGATTAGCAGAGGAAGTCCTCAGGTATGCAATGAAACAGTTAGGCAGGAATTACAGAGATTTAATTGGGTGAAAAAACGTGGAATTCCCTCGCCGTTGATGAAAGATGCACAAAAGGAAAAACGTTTAAACTGGTGTCGGGTTCATGAAAATCAAGATTGGGATAATGTTTTCTTTTCGGATGAAAGTTCTGTTTGGCTTTTCCCTAATTGTGTGAAAATTTGGACCAAAGATACTGTCAAACCTATCTACCAGCGACCAAAACATAGCCCGAAGTTTCACATGTGGGGTGGCATATGGGCTCGCGGAGTGACGCCATTGTGTGTTTTCATGGGAAACTTGACAAAAGAAAGATACGTTGACATTCTAAATGGTCACCTTCTTCCAACAGCACAAACATTGTATGAAGATGATTGGATTTTCCAGCATGATAATGACCCAAAACACACTGCGCGCTACACAAAACAGTGGTTGTCGGGCGAAAATGTCAAGTTTTAGACTAGCCCAGTTACAGCCGAGACCTAAACCCAATTGAGAATGTGTGGGGAGTCATGAAAGACAGAATAAACCAAAAGGGACTGAGAAATATTGAAGATATGAAGGCCGAGGTGGTCCAATATTGGGATACCCTGTCACACGATTACCTACAAACTTTGATGGGTAGTGTGCCTAGACGTATTCAGGCATGCATTGCTGAGCGAGGAGGTCTAACAAAGTACTAAAACAAGACTGAGACTGTAAAAGGATGATGTTTTAACATGTTTATGTAAGTAAAACGCCAGAAGTTAATAAACGTAATGAGTTACATGACGCAACATGATTCTCAATAATTTCTGGGAATACTATAAGTGTTTTATATATGTTATTGTGTAAATACATCGGCAAGAAACAATACAATTAGAGAAATAACGTCTGTACATAATAGTTCTGCTATACAATGATAGATTACATATGACGTTACGCATTAGCGACATGGTGTAATTTACGAGACATGAAATTTGAGACTGCCAACTCCTAACTGCGTGGGGACCAGCAGACATGACAGATACAAAATCATAATGATTAAACATCCACACACTCTCCTACGTGCAACGCATACATATATATACATATATATGTACACACACATATATATACACACACACACACACACACACACACACACACATATATATATATATATATATACGTGTGTGTGTGTGTGTCTCTGTGTGTCTCTGTGTGTGTGTATGTGTGAGAGTGATATTGCTGGATTTTTGCTATCAGCGGCGGAAACCCAACTCACTCACTCATTCTCTGGTCACGAAGGGGGCATTGATTGATGTCCATTAACTCACTGGCCCCGAGGGACCAGTGAGCAACTAATTCATCTCACCGGACACCTTAACCTCTGGGTGCCACCGGGACATACATGTCCTTTCTCTCCAACCTTCTCTTTGAAGTCCCATAAAAATCTAAATATATCACGCACGCCAATATATTCAATACTTTTGAATTTTACGGGATACTTTTATCTGAGACAAAGCTAAACGTCAGAAAATAACCTGTCAGAAAAAGCTTCATCATAAATGTTACCATTTGGGACAAGACAAAATCGCGATTCACAGTGATATTTTGCTGTATTTTTTGTAATGTGAAAATCTGATAATTTCTCAGAGGACTGAATTTAAACATAGCATATTAATGATCATTAATATCAAGGTTTCATGTAACCCGTCATGATAATTCTGAAACGTTGCCGATGAACTCTGAATAAGTTGGAATGTTTTGGAAAATACACTTACAGGAAAGCCGAGGTGCGCTTTCCGCCATCTTGATTCGTGCTTACAAAATCACGTGTCGCGATCTTCGTCTTCCAATCTCCTTGTAGTCGACAGAAGAACGAACAGAATCGTGAACATTATCGTTTATTGAGACGCAGTGAAAATATAACGAATACTGATTTGTTTCAGCATTAACACTGAAATCTATCTGTTTTCGATACACTCACGATACTCGTTACATATTCCAAAAATATATTACAGAACCACCAAGCCATATACACCTATATTTGATGTACACTGAACATATATATATATATATATATATATATATATATATATATATATATATATATTAAGGCGGTAAGAACTTCCATCCGCACACAACATATTTACACAATACACTCGATATTCACAGAAGAGCTCCTCGTCATTCACAGATAGATAAACCTCATGACCTGGCTGCAGCATGTCTTCAGTACTTCGATCTATCTGGATTAAGTCACAACCAACTTTGGGGTAATTCTGTTCACGAGTGAAGTTGTGCCACATCATTAGCTAGTGACTTCAGGTAACACAAAAAACACTGTAACTTCATTCTTCTTTCATTTGGTCACAATCAGAGTTAATTGTCATTATCTTGTGTGTACGCCACCCCGACCTTGCCTCTCCTTACCAGGCAGGTGTTTACAAAGTTAGTTTATATGTTAGTGTTGTTCTGATAACAGCCAGTAGTCTTTCGTACAAGGGAAATATACATCAACTTGTGATAAAAACTCTCTTCCGGGCAGTTTTGTTTACCCGGGTTGCTACAGGCTGAGAGTTGCTGGCAGATTTTCTGGTAGAATACATTCTGTTATACAGCGATTATGACTGAATTACCGCTTTTTGGTGTATGTAGGACCCCAGAAATGAAATGTTTACCGACATTGTCTGTGGTGTTCAGCCAAAATATAATCCGCCGAACTATATCCTCTCTGTCAAAAGTTTGAAAAACTTCCATTTTATTTTGAAGGAGTCATTAGCAAAGCCATTATGAAAAATAACAGCACATGCTGGCAATGCGGTTAACCAGAAATTAGAGTCAATGTGATGATACTGTTATGATAAGTATAGTCTCAGAGACTCTCCCAATCTGCAGGACGTGATTGTGATATCTTCAATGACAGTGAAATACGAAAGAATCAATATGCAGCCACGTACACACCGAAAATGCCATATATGTAGTGCACAGTTATCCCCGTGGATATTGTAGGAATGGTGATCTTTCATTATTACTGGTACTTCACTAAACTATGACTGAGCACCCTACACTACTAGCGTACTTTATCATCTCTGTTCATGTAATGTCAATATAAAGGCAATAACAAAATCACCCTGTTTTAAACTAATGCTGTGTCTGTATCCGCAGCTGAAACTCATAGCATGATGTTGCCTTAAGCTTTGTGCTTATTGCATTTGTCAGAGCCTGAAATGTACAAGACTGAATGTAATTCAACATACAAATATCACATCAGCTGAACATACCACATTGAATAAAACGTATTCAAACATAAGAGAAAGCATATGCTCTGGGCTACTGGTTTTGAAACATTTAAGAACATACTTGATCCATAACGATGTAGCGATCAGAATCACTAAGAGTGTTTCATGGTTTGGTTACCATGAAAATGTGCGTGTCCGATTTATTTCATTTGTCAGGATCTGAAATGTAATTACACATACACATACATACATCAACTGAGTGTATATAGTACATGAAATAAGCGTATTATCCCCGATGAGAATGAAAAGCATATGCTTTGGTTTAATGCTGTTGGGACATTTACCAAAGAGTTGATCCATAACAATGGAATGCTATTGATGAATAACCAGACGTATTTCATGGCTTGGTTACCTTGAGAATGTGCTCCAGTGTTCTGGTATCGCGATGCCCTGATGGATTCATAGGTCACAGGGAGAGTCTCTATCACGTCTTCATATGCACCAGTCTCTGCCGCAGCATTCGCTGAAGACAGGGTTCATTACATAATTCAGTACTGGATATATACTGCATCTTCAATCTTCGTACTGGCTTTCCTATAAACTGACAAGATATTCATGTTAAAACATCAGATGGGATGTTCAACAGTACTTAACAAGATTCATCTACCTTTTGTGTTTTCATAAATCTTCAGCTGTGTGTACTGATGGTTTTCTGATTCTTCCTTCACATTTGAATCCTGCGTAGGAGCAGTAACCTGATCTGGAACCCATGGTATTGATTTAGTGCTAAAAGATCCAGAGATGGTCGAACTATCAGCTAGAGGAAAAGACCCAACTGGTCATTGTAGTGTCTGCTGCAATGTCCGCTGAAGATTCATAACATATTTCATCAACAATCCAAAATATTGCTTCATTGTTTTAACTAACACTCCAGAGAGCTGACAATGTATCATCGTGAAAACATAAGATTGCACTAGAGTCGATCACGGAACATTTTTGTGTGTTCTGATAAATATTCAACTGTACTGTTTCCCGATTTCTCCTCTAAATCTGAATACTACCCTGGAGCATCTGAAACACACTGGAATCGGTTCGTCCTGACCTGATCCAGAGACGACCAAAATATCAACAGAAGGGAAACATACATTAATCAGCACATACCTAATGACGAATATCCTCTGTTGTACATTTCCACAGGTTCAGGATGGCTGGAGCTACAAACCAGCATCAGGTCAGTCTCGAACAATTGAAATCAAACAATCGAGCGATGAACATCAATATAGAATTTGCAATGCATTATTCTATTATACCTGTTGAAACTTACTATCTTACTTCCTAGTTTTACCTGATCCATGCAATCTTTCATTGAACTAGAATGACACGTGAAATACCTCATTCGTGCAGCTTCTGGAAAAGGAGAATAGCAAAAATGTCATGGAGTGTGAAACGCACTTCCCATATATATATATCAAAATGTCACATTATTCATGAACAAAAGGGAGGGAGAGAGATAATATTTCCTGTAAAATATTGTGGATCCAAACTTTAACCATACCTACACTGAATCACATTAATAGTATTTCCATCATTCCCCATTGCCAACCCTGGATTCGGTAGTGCCAAGGGACTCACATCTGGGATAACATCTACACCCTGCAAATAGTGTTCAATCATGTAACGACAGAAAATGAACTATGTACCTTTCCCAGAGTTTCGAACTATGTATCCCTTTCTGTACAGCACCATTAGTGCGATTCCACCAAAGAGCAGGGTAAGAAGAAATGTTCCTACTGTCGCTCCTGCTGCTGCCCCAGTGCAATTCCATGAAGTTTCAAGCCTTTGCTGGCCTGGTGGATCTACAATGTAATCACAAGACCATAACTGACGACTGCTGATTGCACACCCCTGCCTTCAGGCTTTCCTGTCCAGTTTTGCTCTGGCCCTCATGAATCATGCGATCATGTGCCAAGCTAACGCGTGACGTTTTCTCAAAGCTGTCGGAAGTTTGTATATTGGCAGCAAACGTGGTCACTCGAAATTCACTTTCAGATTCCGTTTTCCCTATCCATCTACACACAGTGCCCTTATAAATGGTAAGAATGAAGATTTTATGGATATCAACTTCTTTATATGAGAACACAACGTTTCGGAGTTAATGCTTACTCCTTCATCAGGTGATTGAGAATGGGGTACAGAGCTATATTTATATGTACAGGCAAAGCAATAACAAAGTAACAAGTGGAATGAATTAACGAAAGCTGGAAGCCAGTATAAACAAGCACTGATAGGAAGCCGGCAGTTATGATAACAATGATAGAAGCCAATGGTAATACATTACAGATGATGGGATATGTTTACATAACACAGGTAGGGGGTAAGGACGATGTACATGATTGGGGATAAGGATGGAAGCCAATGGTGGATGATGTTTACATAACACAGATTGGGGATTAAGGATGATGTACATGACTACATGAGGGTTGATGGGCATGTTTACATGGGGGTTGATGATGTACAAACACAAGTAGATAAGGATGTACACGGGTAGATTGGCTATACATGAATTATACAGATAGAATGTACACAGATAGATGAGATTAATTAATCAATAAGTCCCAGGCACTTGGTAGGTACACTCCTTGGTCACGGTTGATTGCTGGTTTCTGTCTCCGGATCTCGATGGCTTCTTGCAGTTTCCTTTGGCGCCAGTTGTTGTTGTTGGTAGATAGTATCCTAGTGTCCTCCCATCGGATTGAATGTCCAGGGTTCTTGAGAATGTGTTCAGAGATGGCCGATTTCTGGTCGAGTTTGCTGACAGAGGTCTGGTGTTCCTTCATTCTGGTGTTGATTGGTCTCAGCGTTTCTCCAATGTATAGGTCGCCACAGTTGCAAGGGATCTGGTAGATGCATCCTCTCGGGTTAGGGTGTTCACAGCTGGGTCCTTTACCGTTGGCTTTTAGGTAGGTCTTGATGGTCTTGCCACTGGAGAAGGTGACATCGATGCTGGCTTTGGTCTTGATGAGGCGTGATATTTGATGACTGATGGGGCCAAGGTAGGCTATGGTTACTCTGATGGGTGATGGAGAGGGCTTGAGGCGGGGTTCTTGGTCCTTGAGGGTCTTGTTGATGGTGGCTGTGACGAGCTGGTTAGGGTAACCGTTTAGTGTGGTGAATGTCTTTCTGAGGTGGTCCAGTTCATTGTTTAGGGCATCAGGATGGCAGAGGGCTTTGGCACGTCTGGTAAGGGTGGCGATGATAGCTTGCTTGATCTGAAGATGGTGGCAGGAGTTGTAGTGGATGTACTGGTCGGTGTGCGTCGGCTTGCGGTATACTGAGGTTCTGAGTCCATCGTCTGTGGTGTGGAGGGACACATCAAGGAAGGGCAGGTGTTGGTTGGTCTCAGTCTCCATGGTGAACTTGATTCTTAGATGTTGGTTGTTGAGGTGGTTGAGGAGCTCGCTGGGGTCGTTGTCATTGGCGATGGTGGTGAAGGTGTCGTCGACTTTGCGGTTCCAACAGAGTGGCTGGAACGGAGCTGTGGAGAGGGCTGCTTCCTCGAAGGAGGTCATGAAGATTTCTGTAATGAGAGGAGAAAGAGGTGAGCCCATGGGGAGACCGTGGATCTGCTTGTATATCTTACCATTAAATGTGAAGTAGGAGGTGTCAAAGCAGCTGCGGGCGAGGTTGATGATGCTGTCTATGGTGAGGTGGGTGTCCAAGTCATCTATCCTGTTGGCTAACTTGCTGCGAAGGATGTCCAGGGCTTCTTCTAGTGGGATGTTGGTAAAGAGGTCCACGACGTCGTAGCTGACCATGGTGCCTGTGAGGTTGGATTCTTTCAGCTGGTTGACAAAGGATGAAGAGTCGCTGATGTAGGACTTCCCATCTTTGCCAAATGGAGCGAGGAGACGTGATAGGAACTGGGCGGTGTTGTAGAAAACTGAACCTCTGGAGCAGACTAGGATCCGGGCTTTGGGCGGGTTCTTGTGGATCTTGATGGTAGCTCTTCCGTATGGGGCTTGGGAGTTGATAGGGTTCAGCTGGTTGAAGATGATGTCATTGATTTCTCTCTTCTCATGAAGGTCCTTCAGGGTTTTCTTGTGTTGTCTTTCCAGTCTGGCCGTCGGATCTTTCTTGATGTTGAGGTACGTGGTGGTGTCTGAGAGGCTGTTGTTGACCAGCTGGAGGAATTCCGGGGTGTCCATGATGACTGCTGCCTTGCCCTTGTCAGCTTCGGTGATGGTGATGGTGTCATCCTTCTTGAGTTCGGTGATGGCATGTCTCTCTTGGTGCGTGAGGTTGGAGCGGGGCTTGGGAGCTTGCTTGATGGTGTCTATAATCTGGTGTCGGAGATAGTCTACGTTGCCATTGGGAGCCAGTTGTTGAAGTCCACTTTCAATGCTGGTGATGAAGGCATCTGTGTTGATCTTGACGGTGACTGGGACATACTTAAGGCCTTTGGCTAGGAGGGACGTCTGAGATGGTGTGAGAGGTTTACTGCTGAGGTTGATGACTGTCTTGGGGTTGGTGGTGTTGTTAGCTTCAGGAATGTTGGAGGTGGGAGGGCGCTGTAACTGGGTGAACTTGGTGACGTGGGTAGTTTTCATTTTCTCATGGAGGTGCTGCTTGGTCTTCTCTGCTAAGGACTGGGTCTTGTGGTAGAGGTCAGGTTCGAGGGTGTCTTGTAGATGGCTTCTGCTAGTTTCAATGTCTTTTTGGAGGTGGGACTTGTGGCGGCGTAGGTGCTGTATCTGGTGCTTGACTATTCTGGTGCTGGCATTGTGGAGTATCCTGTTGATGGCGGGTGAGCGAGGGACAGGAGATGAAAGTTGAAATCCTCTAGGAACGAGGTTGTTGTCTCGGCATCGTAACAGGAATGAAGGAACACCAGACCTCTGTCAGCAAACTCGACCAGAAATCGGCCATCTCTGAACACATTCTCAAGAACCCTGGACATTCAATCCGATGGGAGGACACTAGGATACTATCTACCAACAACAACAACTGGCGCCAAAGGAAACTGCAAGAAGCCATCGAGATCCAGAGACAGAAACCAGCAATCAACCGTGACCAAGGAGTGTACCTACCAAGTGCCTGGGACTTATTGATTAATTAATCTCATCTATCTGTGTACATTCTATCTGTATAATTCATGTATAGCCAATCTACCCGTGTACATCCTTATCTACTTGTGTTTGTACATCATCAACCCCCATGTAAACATGCCCATCAACCCTCATGTAGTCATGTACATCATCCTTAATCCCCAATCTGTGTTATGTAAACATCATCCACCATTGGCTTCCATCCTTATCCCCAATCATGTACATCGTCCTTACCCCCTACCTGTGTTATGTAAACATATCCCATCATCTGTAATGTATTACCATTGGCTTCTATCATTGTTATCATAACTGCCGGCTTCCTATCAGTGCTTGTTTATACTGGCTTCCAGCTTTCGTTAATTCATTCCACTTGTTACTTTGTTATTGCTTTGCCTGTACATATAAATATAGCTCTGTACCCCATTCTCAATCACCTGATGAAGGAGTAAGCATTAACTCCGAAACGTTGTGTTCTCATATAAAGAAGTTGATATCCATAAAATCTTCATTCTTATGCATTTCACTTCTAAATGCCCTTCAAAGACTTATAAATGGTGCCTGATAGACTAAATTCCAAAGATGTGTGCAAACTATGAACTCAGTTTCAGCGTGTGGTCTGCATTATATCAGTGACATTGTCGATATTCGGCTAGGCAATGCAATGACACAATGACTATGTCAACCAAGTCAGCCAGTCACCGGGACCAGTTCCCGGTGTGTTCTGTAAGTCAGAAGATTTGCGAAACGATTCGTATTATTCTACACTGATATTTTTTGTGTATGAGTATTTAGCTCCTAATACATGATGATGAAATGATATGTATCCACGGAAACGTTTCACACGTACACACCATCTATGCTGCATAATGATAATTATTCAGATATATTTAATTTGTCATTTACGTTCCCTATTTGAAACAAGAAGTGCATTAGCATACACGGACTCGTAAATTACTCTTTTTCTTTTCTCTGAATATATGCACAAATATGAAATTTTCCCAAACAGAAATCCAGATGTATCCTTCAGATAACAGGTTACCAGTTACTGATTTCCATCTAGAGACACTTACCACCAACAGTCACAGCTTCTACCAATACACATCCATCAGAATCCCCGAAGTCATTTCTAGCTTGTAATCTAAACATGTGAGTCTGTCCTGGTGTAAGGCCACTCGCTTCTACTACCATCATCCCACCAGTGTCATTAACATTATTATACACAGTCCATGTTCTTGTAGCAAACTGTAGATACTCAATCAGAAACGTCTGAGGGTGTCCACCATTGAACCCAGGCAGCCACGACAACCATACTGACGACGTTGTTGCATTACCTAGATCTTGAAACTGTGTAGGTGTCTGTGGTCGTCCTTATATAAATTATGATGAAAATATAATTATTGATTTAAGTTCATAGGCTAAAAAACATCAAATGAAAGTGTAATGAAAACAGAATAGAAAAAAGTAAATCTGTAATCATAATGCACCATAATGATCGTAACTTTGTAATACCAATAAGTAACATACCAACATACACCACACCGACTCTGTATGACACTGAGGTGTCCACACCATTGCCTACTGTAAGACTGTAGTCACCAAAGTCCTGCTGCTGGAGGTTAGTAAGGTGTAGTCTGGCAGTGACTGAGATGTCTGAGACAGGCCTGGAGGAACCAGTGAGGTCCTGGCTGGTGCTGATGGATCTACTCCAGGTGAAAGCAGGAGGAGGGTAGGCCAGGACTGACACAGACACAGTCACGTCACCGCCCAACGTAGCGGCAAACCTTAGTTGCTGGGACACTGAGTCATCAAGACGAGGTGAGCCTGGTTAAATGTAGAAATCAATCTACACAATGGCACGGGAACAAATACTAACCTACCCACACACAAAAGGGAAGGCGCAGTCAAACTTGACAGCATGAATAAATATGATTCCGTAGATCACAGTATCACTTTCATGTTCCTAATGCATAACACATTTTATAGAATTGCTTTTGATGATTTAATTATTTTTGTTAGGATTTTGGTGCCTAGTATGGTGACCTACCTGCAGCTGTTTATTTTTATATTGCATTGTCGCATCATGTGGTATCATGCCAGTTTTAAGTCTGCTTCTGTGAGGGGCCAGTTGGTTTATTGTCGGATTTTGCTTTCACTAATATACAACTTCCACAGTCTGTGGGTGAAATGAAATGAAGAGGTGATTATACCTTCTGATTCACTCATTATATCATTTTGCCAGGCTGCTAAAGATACTTATGCAGTGTAGGACCAACAAAGGACACATATCACAATACAGAAGGATACCAGGGGCATTTCCTTCGCTCAACATGGAAACCATATTTCCTCATCGAAAACCATAAATGACTATAATCACAACACAACAGTGTCTGCATAATATCCAAACAAATTACACTGAACCAGCAACTCCATCGTCTGGGTGACAGGTGTCCCTATGTTGTTGGTGGCACTACAGGAGTAATTCCCTCTTTGTCTACATTCTGCTGCCTCCAGTCTGTAGGTTGTTGTCATGGAGTTATCTGTCCTTGTCAACTCCTCTGTTCCGTTCAGTAACCTGATGACTGACCTTGGGTTACTGACGATCTGGCATCTAAAGGTCACTGTATCAGACTCGCTAACTGTCACCGAGCCACTGTGAGCCTTGGCGGTAAACAATTTGATGTCGGCTGGATCTGTTGATGAGAACAACTGAGTTATTGTAGAGGTATCGGGTAAATGGCTGGACTTTCACATGAGCATAGTATATAGCTTAACATCAACACTGACTGTAACACTGTCACCAGTGTAGACTATATACTTACACTGAACATCAACACTGACGGTAACACTCTCACTACTCCCGTGTGTATTAGAAGGCTGACACCTGTAGGAGCCTGTCTTGGATCTGTCAGCTTGCCCCTTGAGCACGGCTCCACTGCTGAAAGTTGTTCCATTGTGTAACCACTTGTAGCTACATCCGGGTCTACATAGGGCGGAGCATCTGATTGATGGAAGAGCCTGGTGTTCTGTGACAGTGTAGGAGGAGGTGGAAGGAGTCAGGGAGATCTGGTATGGACCGTCTGGAATAAATGGCAGTGTGGGTTTATATAAAACAAGACATATGCGCCAATATTTGCAGACTGTTAATGGTGTATGGAAACGCCTGGACAGAGGAGGACGTTGAAACTATATCACTTCATGTGATTGTCCCTTCAAAGTCTGTTTAGTGAATTAAGATAAGACCTTCATACTTCCGGTATAATTCCCGCATGGATTTAAAGTGGCGTGGTGTTCACGACCATGTTCTCTGAACCGGAATGAAACAACGCCTACAGCATTTGGCATTTTCAAAAACAAGTCTGGGTCAGCATCGCGTGACCTGATTTCCATAGCCATTGATGCAGAACATGACTTAGTCGTATTGAGCAGGTTGGTAATGGTCAAGATCATCACCATTTATTCTACAACAGGAAGAGAACACTATATTGTCGATAAATGAGGGCTCATGTTACAGTCATATGTAATTCGATAAAATCCTTTCGACCTGTCCATTGCTCATCTGATTCTTCAGCGTTTCTATCTGTGTGTTTGAAAATTTATTCATTCAATAAACACATTAATCATCTATTGAATGCGAACAATAAAGACAGGTTTACACTTGGCTTTATGTGTGAGTATTAAAGCTATCTGTAATGTGTATGCTATACTCACACTGAGGCACCATGTTGTGCACCTGACTCCACTCTGACGCCAGGCCCTGACTTTCTCTCGCTCTACATCTGTAGTTGTGACTATCCCGGGTACTAACCGTGAATGTGTAGGGTGAACCAGGGGAGGTAACTGTGATGTCAGTGTTGTCACGCTGCCAGGTATAGGTCAAGGTCAAACCATGGTCAGCTGGGGCAGTGGTAGAGGTGGAGCTGCAGGTCAAGGTCACTTGCTGGTTGTAGACAGGTGTTGTTGACACTGGGCGACCAGGTGTCGTGGGTTTACCTTTTAAAATACTCCATTAAGTGTCTGTACATGCAGGTTAATATACGAAACAGAAAAAAGAGAGAGTGATACGATGACACGTGTCAACCAAGTCAGCGATTGTGAACATTCGGTCAGCATGGGCCAATGAAGGTCGATTCTATTCCGGATCTCAACGAGTCAGAGACGTTGAGACAGAAGTAGAAATGTAAAGATGAAGAGAGTAGTTGGGTGAAAGCTTTAGTGTCATTTCATATCAGGAAGGTCGGAACACAAGTTTCCCTCAATATTTGATTGAAACTTCATTTTCATTCTTATCCACTTTAAAGATTTGGGTTCCTAAGAATATCTGCATATTAAATACAGATGTGTGTGAGTGGGAAGGTTGTGCATTCTATTCTTATATTTTGTCAGAGGGTTGACATTTACGGCGTGAACAATTATAGCGTGTAAATTTCATAAATCGCTAAAACTTCATTCGAGTGCACATCAAATATTGTTTCTGATACCTGATACCCTAACTTTTTTTAGAAATCCAAATCTACCAAAAGGCAACAATGTACCACCAGACCTATCACTCTTGTTGAAGAAACAGAGAACGTTTGAAAGTTCTGCTGCGGAAAGGTGAGTGAATGAGTGAGTGAGTTAAAATTTTCAGTAGAATCGGCAATGTTTCTATCATGACTAAAACAAGGTATAGATTAGAAAATATAAACACCTGTAAACGAAGGACAGTGAGACAACTAAATAATGGCAGATAGATATTTGAAACTATTAATTAAATCAGAAACAGTTTAACTCTAGAGGGCGATACAACATTAAACCGAGCTATAGATCGCCGCTCCGGAAAAGAATACAACTACTAATTTCTGTCAAACTTGTTGTCATGGAAACCACAAAAAGTAATATACATTTACTGGTGTACATCTAGGGATCATGACTGACACGTGTACAAAGTTTGATTAAGCTGTCACGAATAGTTTAGAGGATATGTTTCAGGCAAAGTATGGCAGACGCACGGACGGACGTACGGAACGCGTTTCTATATTCCCCGCAACGTCGTCACATTTTATCATAAACACGGATTCCTGAGTCAGCATTAATTTCTTGACGCATTTTAACTAGACCCTCGCACTCGCATAAACTTCGTGACGCAATAATTTCGTGATTTACAGTAGCCATACGGATTCTATGGTGGACTTCACGATGACACCCAACACATCTTTAAGAGATAAATGTGTTTATCATTTGAATGTGTGAAGACGAAAAAGGAATAAACTGGACAACATCTAATGAAGTAGTCACCACAGCAAAGAAAGTATTTCTTATCCCCAGACCTCCATGTGGAATCTCCCAGCGGAACCTAGCTGTGTCAGACACTGCAGACAGCATTCGACTGGTTCCAAGTACAGGTAATGTCGTACTTATACCACTACTAGATTCCTAACGTATACATGTACTTACGCACTAATACCACTATACCACTAATATTACATCTTACCCAGGACAAATAGTTTCTGTCCACAGTTGGGTATAACAGCAGTGACCCCTCCATTCCCGCACGTGTATGTCCCTGCATCTGATGTCTGGATGTTGCTGAGGGTGAAGGTGACATTCTTGGATGCTATGTTGCCCATGTTCTCTAGTCTAGGTGTGTAGCTTTCAGTGGGGAGGAAGGTTCCATCAGGCAACAGTGCAAACACAGTGTCACCAGTAGGACTGACAGTAAGGAATGTACTCCCTGTACCCAGACCTCCCTGTGGAATCTCCCAGCTGAACCTGGCTGTGTCAGACACTGCAGACAACACTGGACTGGCCCTGGCTGCACCTGATACAACACCGGAAGATTCAAAATACTTTTTTATCTAACGTGTCGTTCACAAAGCGGGACAGTACGTTACTCTAAGGAGAGAAACACTCTGTTTGAGATATGTTTATATCAAGAGTTTATGGTAAAAATGGGAGTATTCATAGGAAAACTGAAGGAAGGGCTGTTACACACGTGTGATAGGTACCTGCATTCAGATACAATATTGCAGCACAGATTATCATCATCCTTCCTCAGTCTGGCGTCGCCGTGGGACCTGCAATGTAGCTTCAGTGTTTATCATTGCCAGTGATGTATGTCCAGCTGGGGCTTATGCTGGCAGCAAGAGTACTGTAAGTCCCCATGGTCCCTAGTTCCCTCAGTAGCTGCATAGTGTTCTACAGTGACACATTCTATTATATAATGCTTGTTAGAGACCTGATCTGTGATACTCTAGTGTATCTGTCATATGAGGTGATGTTAAATCACACATCGGTGTGAACAGATGCTGGCAAGTTGGAATTGCGAACTAAGGGACACAACTCTGTACGTCAATTTGAATAATTACATTCATACCAGTGCCTGTACAGTAAGTAACAGTGCATGTAATTATATTGTTTCAGTCAGTCTATCCAGTACAGATGATTTGTACTCAGGCATCACGTGTATCAACAGTGAACGGGTCAACGTATGGGAGTATATCGACATCGACATGTGGCTTGTTAGTGCTATACACCGACATGAATCGAATAAGCGTTCACAGTTGACATGTTCAACATGGTGGAAGAAGTAAACACAGACGCATTAGATTCCCTACCACCTAAATGCAATATATACACTATACATACCTACTAGAACCTGTGGTTGTCAGGTATAAATCGTCACTTCAGTCGCCCTGTGTAGCCAGGTAGCTTAACGCGGAAGCACTGTGAAGCTGTACTCGCATATCACTCGGTTCAAAGTAGTTCAGTAGTATTTAAATATAGGTCAATTGAATGTCAGCTTCATAACTGAAGGCTCTGTCTGAGTATTTGTCGGGTATTATGAGTGAGAGTGAGTGATTCATCGAAAACAAGAGCGACTTTAGGATTCTTTGGTTTTAAATTCACGTGCTTCTGTCTGCATAGTGTGACCTTGTGGCCCATTTACCCTGCATTCTGCGTCTGTGTGACGAGTGGGTGTACAGGGGTCCTATACCGTTAGGCTACCATGTTATTACTTGTAGACCGGCCTCGTTATTTTTTGTAGACCAGTCTCCTTATTACTTTTGTACTGGCCTCGTTATATTGTTCACTCCCTGCAGGTGCAAGGGAGACAGCTGAGTGCACTATTGTATGTGGTATATGATACAAATGACACTGGTCCACCTTCATTCTTACCTGGCAGGAGTTATCTGGTTACTTAGTATATAGCCTGAAACTAATAACTCTCAAGAGCTTTATTGGGTGATATACATCACGTTGTTGTGATTGTTGTCATTTGTAATTCACTTCCGTGTTGTGCTGATTACGCTGGTTTTATTTGAGGAGATTTCCTGGTACACTACCTCCACAGTAAAGTGATATAAAAGCCTATGTGTCACGAGGTTCAGACTGAATAACCCCTCCTTGTATTTCTCTGGTTGTTGATTGTTAAATGTGCCAAGCTGTCGGACTTCGATTCTCCAATAGGTGCCTACTACTCAGTTACTTAGGTCTTTATTGCATTGACATAATGCTTTATCGACTGGGCACTCAAATTCCACACCGGACCATGACGGTATTCATAATTATGACAACAAATTATATTTTGCTTTAAAGGCACATTTACTAGTCACCTGATGAGGCGTTTAGAACTCGGTATTGTAATATACGACAGAATGTTATGGATGTCAACTTCTTCTTTATTGTTTTCACAACGTTTCTGAGCTGTTCCTCGTCCCTTCATCAAGTGGATGCTAACTAACAGTTAAACAGGAACTTCGTTATTGTTTTCACAACGTTTCGGGGCTATTCCTTGCCCCTTCATCAGGTGGATGCTAACAAACAGTTTAACAGAAACGTTGTGAAAACAATAAAGAAGGAGTTGACATCCATAACATTTTGTCGTATTATTAGTCACCTGATTCTTCGAGGTTTGTGGGGTGATGTCCAAGTGTGTAGACGGAAGCTGTTTGCTTAACTCTGGGTTGCTGTCCATGGAAACAAGTTTTGCTTTGTGGCAGCTGCTCAACTCAACGCTATTAACAAATAACCACTGGATGTTTGCTGTGAATCACCACTTTAATCATACACCAAATCAAGCACATCCGTTGAAATAGCAAACGATAAAACTCATATCAACCGTGAAAAATGAAACTTTCTCACCAAAACTGAAGCGACGGAAGTCACAGTGACAAATGTCTTCTCAAAAGAACGAACTAGTTCTTGCCTGCATTTGATCTATCGTCCATATGTTTTAAACTCCCAATAAGTGTCCGATAAGGATCACTGCCTCTCAGCGTGAGTAATGCTGAGTACTTGTGTAGTTGTCAGGTCACCATGCGAGGATGTTCCGTCGGTACTTACACACGGCACCGGCACTATGAGGTCTCATGTACATACCCAGAATGTCTTCTCTGTTTTGCTGCAATCCTGGTATGACTTGATATCGGTTCTGTTGCCTGCCTAATCAAGTCCGAGTAACATCACTATCGGTCTTAAGGGACAAATTATATTTCTTGTTTACTGGTTCCATTTATATCTTTCTACATTTAGTATATCAATGATAAATAATCGACAAAGAAGAAATGAGGATAACCCCACCATATAATGAACTTTAAATCTAAAGGAAATAACACTGACGTTTGCCTCAAAGCAGTCATGGACTGGAATGAACAAGTAGTTTATTCATAACTGGAAACTGATATACTCGTCAGTTTCGTTAGTTATTTCCATGGACAGGACCTGCAAAGTACACAATAAAGGTTATTTAACGTGCAGAAAAACTAATAACTGAAAGCATCCAATACTACAAAAGTATTGTAACGGAACAGAAGACAAAGAATACTGATGATGAATACTGATGTCAAGGGATTTGTGGACACAATGGATCCAGGAGTGTTTCATGCTTTGGTTACCTTGCGAATGTGCCCCGGTGTTCTGGTAGGGCGATGCAGTGATGGACACATAGGTCACAGGGGGTGCCTCTGTGACGCCTTCACAGGTGTTTGCTTCTGCTGCAGCTTCCGCTGAAGATATAATTCATTACAAAATTCATCATCATTTGTAGTGGCTCTCCTACAGGTTGACAAACGAAACATCAAATTACAGGTCTGTCCTTCTCGTTAGAACCCAAATAATCGCAGACTGCATCCAGATGAGAGCTCTAGACTTTACTTTATTAAATGGCATGCATCTACCTTTTGTGTTCTCATAAATCTTCAACTGTGTGTACTGTTGTTTTTCTGATTCCTCCTCCAAATTTGAGTACTGCGTTGGAACATCTGAAACATATTGTAATGGTTGAGTTGTGGAAAAAGCATATGAAATTTTGTATCAAAACAAGGGACAGTAATAATCAGCACATACCTAATGAAGAGTACTCTCTGTCGTCCTTATCCGCGGGTTCTGGATGACTAGAACTGTAAAATCAACAGGTACGTTTGCAATAATTGAAGGGTTTAGGAGGTGCACTTTAGAATGTAAATTATAATATAATTTACATATTGTAAGTTCGACCTTATACCGTAGTTTTAGCTTATCGATGTAATGTTTTGTTTACCTTTTTTGAGAAGCTCCTGAAAAAAACACAAAGAAAACACAAATGACATGTAAAACACAATGTAAACATGTAACACCACTTGTAAATGTAACCGGAGGTGAGAGTGACAAAGTTTATTGTAGATAGAGGTGTAACTACAGACACATTACAAACATTGGCAGTTCAAACCCCAGTCTTAGCCATCATACACTATCTTGATAATCAGTGATTCACATGCTGAAGACAAAGGCCATGTAACAGACGTTTGGGAGAAGACCTACTCTATGTTATCTGTGTTCGATCATATAACAACACGAAATTTATTTAAGTACCTATTACAATATTTCCGAAACTGTAACCCTTTCTGTACAGCACCATCAGAAAAATTCCTCCAATGAGCAAAGTAAGGAGAAAGGTTCCTACTGTCGCTCCTGCCAGTACCCCTGTCCTGATACATGAAGAGACGAGGTTTTGCTGGTCTGTTGGATCTACAATGTAAACACCATAACATGTGGCTGCAGACTGTATGTATTTGAGGTTCAATATTCTAGTGACATAGCTATAGCTCGGTCTGTATACATTCAACCAGGCAGTAACTGACTCCACGACCATCACATACTTAATGCAGACATGATAACACGTACCATGCCAAATCAACCAGTCAAACCTCCAGAACCACTTAGTCGACTTCTACCAGCCGTACGACAACGCCCCCAAGTGAAATGTATTTATGTCCACTTTTGCGATGCCTCAGCAAGTCAAACGAGTTTGTTTCCCCGGCAGGTGGTGGGGCCCAATACACATGTCCCAGGTTGAATTTTAAACACGACTAAAACTTTTAAATATCTCATTTGATTTCGTATGTTTAGTGTCTACTCTGTACCAGTGACATGACGAGGTCAGGCCATTCACTGAAACAGTATCATGTATCAAACCAATTTAGCGAGTCTGACACTAACTATAGTCGATCACCGTTTACAACAAGCATGTGTTCATGAAGACCATTTCTTTCCCAGTTGTCCAGGAACTCATTTCTTTTGTCGTTCAGACAAAACACATCCCATAAAATCCAGAGGTACATGTTAACGCCTGATCCAATGCACATATGATAACTTCATCGATTATTTAGAAAATTATTAATCGGTGTTGATTGAGTATATATATCTAACAATAACTGAAGTTACGATATCATGTAAAGTAAAAGACGTTTCTCAGATTAACAGCACTAATATCTTACCATGTTATTGTTTCTGGTTTATGATGATCCACGTGTCCTGTCAAACGTTGAGTGCTATGTGCATACATGAAATCTATTTAAACGAAAAGTTCTCAGAAATACATAACAAGTCTGAGTGCGTAACTAAAGAGGAATATTGTTCACATAAAAGACCCACGGAACAATAGGTTTCATTCAGTTTTCCATTAAACTTTCCAATGAGTGATTCGTGCAACCTACCTCCTACAGTCGCAGTTTCTACAAAGACATATGTCTTCGAACGCCCATAGTCATTTCTGACAAGTAGCCTGAATATGTAAATATGTCCTGCTGTGAGCCCAGACACTTCTGCCACCACCATCTCGCCTGTGTCGTTATAAGAATTGTACACAATCCACGTTCTTGTAGAATACTGACGATACTCAATCAGAAACGTCTGAGGGTGTCCACCATTAAACCCAGGCAGCCAGGACAGCCATAGCGACGACGTTGTTGCATTAGCCAGATCCCGAAACTGTGTCGGTATCTGTGGTGGCCCTTGCAACAAATTATTCAGAAAATAAAACGTATCTATGTGTCATCTCAGAAATTAGAGTTTCGAGTTTGTGTTACTAAAATGAATGTAAAATGTAAACAAAAAGTAACAGTTATCTGAAAATTCTGAAAACAATATCGAGTGAGGGAGTTAATATTTAACGTCACCACTGCAATGTTGCAGCCATACCGTGACGAGAACAGCTAACAATGAAAAGGACTATATATATGTATAACTGTTTCTCACTCTCATATCAAGACTTCGGTCAGTTGACGTTATATTTGTGACCCGTTATTGTAGAACTGATTCATTTGCATTGTAGATTAAACCTCTCCTGTGAATATGTACATTTTTGCCTTTGTTTTTGCTGAATACAAATATACTGACAATTTCAAACTTCTAAGCTTTATATATTTTGCCGGTTCTGTGGGGATTTCTTACGCCTTTTGTAATGGCAAATTTTTAACCTAGCAATATCCTGAAAGCAAGAATGATCAATACGATATCGGACATCGGTAACTCACCTACATGTACTACGCTGACTGTGCATGTCACTAACCCGCCCACGCCATTGTCGACTGTAACATAGTAGTCACCAAAGTCCTGCTGCTGGAGGTTGGTAAGGTGTAGTCTGGCAATTACTGAGATGTCTGACACAGGGCTGGAGGAACCAGTGAGGTCCTGGGTGGTGCTGATGGATCTACTCCAGGTGAATGTAGGAAGGGGGTAGGCCAGGACTGACACAGACACAGTCACATCACCACCTAGTGTAGCCGCGAACTTGAGTTGTTTGGATACTGAATCATCAAGTCGAGGTGAACCTGGTAAATGAACGGTATAATGACAAATAAACCAATAACGTGTGGTCACATAGGAAGGCCGAACTGGTGGTTTTCGACTTACTGAGTGAGTGAGTCAGTTTATTTTCACATCGCTTATCAATATTCCAGCAATGTCACTGCAGGGAATACAAGACATGGGCTTCACGCACAGCATCCATGAGGGGAGTAATACAATCATAGTAGTTCTGGTCATCAGCTCTGTTTAGGATTTTAGTTTGTCTTTACAAT
Organism: Haliotis asinina; assembly: GCF_037392515.1. Lineage (NCBI taxonomy): Eukaryota > Metazoa > Mollusca > Gastropoda > Lepetellida > Haliotidae > Haliotis > Haliotis asinina. The sequence goes on from NC_090280.1 coordinate 15,590,144, forward strand.
GCGTTTCCGGATAGCAAATAATGCTACTATATTGCTTGAACATTACGCTACGAACCTGTTTTGACCGTAATACAAAGTAAACATGTTTACGCTAACTTATAACCTAAGTAAACAACAATACACATAGAATTACAAATGTACATTACACTGAACCAACAAATTAACGCTCTGGGTGACCGGTCTACCGACGTTGTTGGATGCAGTACAAGAAACGTTCCCCCTTTGTCTACAGTTTAACTCCAGTGTATATGTTGCCGTCAATGAGCTATCTGCTCTTGTCAGTTCTTGAGATCCATTCAGTAACTTGATGGCTGGATTTGGATTACTGTCCACTTGGCAAATCAGGGTTACTGTACTTGACTCGTTAATTGTCACTGAGCCACTTACAGAGTTGGCGGTAAACTTCCGTATGCTTGCTGAGTCTGAAAGAAACATCAAGTAATGTGCGTGTGTTTATGTGATATTTACTAATTATTCAATGGCGTGTATCAACGTCAACGTGATTGCACCTATACAGTCAACGGATCACACCTGCACAGTAAATAACAATTCAGTATATTTATGAAATATGCAACTGAAAACCAACTAAGAATTTCTGTAGAGCAGCTGCCCAAACTTTCCCCAGTACTTGTGATGTATCACACAACATAGTAGATAATGCAACCAGTAGCTAAGGTAGATAGTGACGTCATTGAAGTAACACCCGAAGCTAAAAAAAATGTTTAAAGAGATTGTGATGTTGATTGTGATCCAGTTATGTAGACATTTTGTCCTGTCCAAACTTAAATACAGTAACAGTACTACAGTCCCAATAGAACGGCCGAAACTGGTGTTCAACCCCAGTAGAACGGTAGATCCGCCATACGAATCTTTAAGGTAGAGAAAGACTACTGTTAACAACTGTCTACAGACCAGCTACTCACATTGTATATCCACATTGACTGAAGCTGAGTCTGATCCCTGACTGTTGCTGGCAGTGCAGGTGTAGTCTCCTCCCTGACCCCTGCTTATGTTCCTCCTGTCAATTATAGCGACAGTACTGACAGTAGAACCACCAAATGTCCACCCGTATCTTGTTGTTGGAGGGTTGCCAGGTGTGGTGTAGGTGCCGCAGTCTATCCTGAGGATAGAGAACTCTGTGACGGCCTGTACTGGTGGTAGTCCAGACATAGAAGGGGGATCTAAAGATTACAATCCATGTGCAAAATACAGCTGACAATTTAAAATGCGTGTCCAAAATCAGAATCTGAGAAATGGTATCACATCAGAAATGATCTTTTAAGCATTATCCGAACTTTAACGGCAACAAACAGTATCAAAACAGCATAGGGGTGTAGGTATTCGGATTACTTGCATTGTACATCCACACTGACTGAGGCTGAGTCTGATCCCTGACTGTTGCTGGCAGTACAGGTGTAGTCTCCTCCCTGACTCCTGCTGATGTGCCTTCTGTCAATTACAGCCCCAGTACTGACTGTAGAACCACCATTGGTCCATGTGTATTTTGTTGTTGGAGGGTTGCCAGGTGTGGTGAAGGTACTGCAATCTATCCTGAAGTTAGAGAAAGCTGTAACGGTCTGTACCGGTGGTAGTCCAGATACTGAAGGAGAGGCTGAAATGTAATAAATGTTAAATACTTATGTGCACTAACAGAGACTGAGTCTTATCCCCGATTGTGGATGACAGCACAGGTGTAGTGTCCTCCCTGCTGTAGGTACTACAGGCTATCATGGGCAGGATGACTCCTCCATTGTGTAGGTGGTAGGGGGATCATGTATTGATAACACCTTTCCTACTTCTACCTAGTGTAAGTTCTGCTGCGGATAATGCGATTAATTTCACGAGACACGACACCATATATGTGTAGTGTCATGTTTGCATTGTTATTAGAAAGAGACGTTTTGTGTGAGGTAAAGTTTATACGTCATTTTGGACCTCTGATGCCAGGTCTGTGGATTCTTCGGGATTCAGAATACTGTCTCTCTATATGTGAGTAACGTGACGACATTGTGTATATTATGCTTACAGAACTGAATTTCTGATTGAGGTTTGTAGCATGTACGTGTATCGTATATGCATCGTATCTGGTTTATAAACACTTCAGCTTAGTTGTTGTACATGACTTAGCTAATATTTTATGAATAGGTGGAGGTCAACCCTTACCCTTCATTCACTATGATGCTTGTCAAAAACTTACTTAGCACAGAGGCAGTAGTATCAATATAACCTAATCCTGAAAGCACCATCACTTCACATCTGTAGGTCCCGGCATAACTGGAGGTCACGTGACTGGCAGGTAGCTGGATGTCGAGGGAGGAGGTGTAGTCACCAATAAATATGCCCTTGTCCTTCCAGGAGTCCAAGAACACAGCTGTCTGAGCAGTCACTGATCCAGTGGCTATGGTCACTGTGGAGCTGCCCTCCACTCTCCTCCATGTGAACCCAGTAACAACATCCTCGGGTATCACAGTGTAGCTGCATCTCAGTGTCAGAGCCTGCTGGTTGGGTATCCCTGTTCCTCCTGACCCTGACACAGTCACTAATCCCCCAACACCTGACAACAAAGAATACGTGATAGATGTTTGACGGTCACGGGTATCTTGACGGTAATCAGGGATCAAAATTCGACCTCATCTTCCTATTGTACGCTTCTTTAGGAAACGCCCTGAGGACCATTTCCTCGATATCAATATCTTCCGTCAACCTTTAAGTTAGATACTACCTACGTCTTTGAAAATGATACATGTTGAGTATTAGATGCCAAGTAAGTATTTAATTTAGAAATAATACTCATAAATAATCTTTAATCCTCACCCTGACATACCTTTCAACAGGATAACTGCAAACACAGATATTGATTAATACGAAGTGACGCCATGGACAGTGTTCTGAAAAGGTAAAGGAACGGTATACATGCGCATTCACATATTCAGTTTAGGATTTGTGGTCTGGGACATTCTGAAAACGTCACCGTGAACGACATGTAGTGTGTCTAATAATGAGTTATGATCATATTCGGTCTCGTTCCTCAGTCATTACCGCGAGCGACTCTGCACCCCCGATCGTCGTTTCTGATCGTCGTTTTCCCACAACCATGCCCGTACCTGTGGGTTTGAGGTGCTGCATTCCTGACATTTACACCACTTCAACGTTTATCACTCTGAGTTTACTTGACCTGCTTACACTGATAAACGTCGATCCAGCACTCGAACTCAATACAGGCTATCTAGTGGATTCGAACTATCTGAAACAAAATGCTCTTTGATAGATATGTAATATTCCAGATATCTCAAAACCGATTACCGTGTATGAGTTACAGGTCATAGTGAGACGATTAGATGGCGTTATCCAGAAGGACAACACACACACACACACACACACACACACACACACACACACACACACACACACACACACACACACACACACACACACATATATATATAACGCCATCCAATCACAGCATTTCCATCTGCGGCTATATTTGTGTAGGCTTCAGGTGATTATGATCACCAAGATAAACTTCATGAAACAATATACATATGTATCCGAAACTTGTTCCGTTGAGCCATGTGTGCCATTTGTTTGATTTTGTCCTAACTGATCTACCTACGGAAATTTTGACCTATGTGGCAGATCACCATTATTGGTTGATAATTTATCAGTACAAGTTAGCATGTTGAGGGTGGAAGTCAGTAGATGGCAGCCCCAAGCTAGATACTCATACAGATATATGTAAACAAGAACAGAATGAGTGGATACAGTTGTCTAGATTTTGTTGAAGACTAGTTAAAATAACAGGAACCTTCAAAGCATGAGTTAGTATATTGACACTCACCTTTACATTAGGACCAGCGGAGTTTTCCTCTACCTGTGTTTCCAGGTCAGGCCATGTTATGTGACGTCTACTTCCTGGTTAATAAATATACCCGAGTCACTACCGAGGCCACATCCTAGCAGTTTGGGGCAATAGGTAAAACTAAATCTAACAGCGAGTGAGTCCGTGAGAGTCAATCAGCGATTGAATCGCTGAGAGTCACTCAGCAAGTGAGTCAGCGAGTGAGTGAGTGCGACAGTCATTCAGCGAGTGTGTCAATAGAAACCAGCGATTGAATCAGAAAGTGAGTCACTGAGAGACGGTCAACGAGTGAGTTAGTGAGAGAGCAAGTCGCTGACTGACTCTCTCACTAACTCTCTCACTAACTCACAGCGACTGACTCAGCAATTGAGCCAGTCAGCGAGTGAATCAGTGAGAGAGTCAGTCAGTTAGTGAGTCAGAGACAGTAAATCAGCGAGTGAGTCCGTGAGAGTCAATCAGCGATTGAATCGCTGAGAGTCACTCAGCGAGTGAGTCAGCGAGTGAGTCAGTGCGACAGTCATTCAGCGAGTGTGTCAATAGAAACCCAGTTACCAAGTGTTAAGTGCGAGAGTCAGCACGTGAGTGAATCTATGATTAAGTCAACCAGCGAAAGAGTCAGTGAGAAAATCAGTCAGCGATTAAGTCGTTCAGAGAGAGAGTCAGTATGTGAGTCAGTGAGAGACTCTGCTTGAGAGCCAATCAGCAATTGAGTCTGTGGGAGAGTGAGTCAGCAAGTGCGGCAGCGAGAGAGTCAATCCAAAAGTGTATCAGTGAGAGAGTCAATCAGTGAGTGAGTCTGTGATCCTGTCAATCAGCGAGTGAATCTGTTAGTGTGTCAGTGAGAGAGTCACTAAGCGAGTGAGTCGGTGAGGGAGTTTTCAGGGAGTGAGTCGATCAGTGTGTCGAGTCGTCAATCACCTTAACATGCTCAGTTATATCACGGTATCTCAACTCGATAAGCCTGGAACGATGCTGATCTTTGACGTTTACCACATCGATGAAACCTACATGCGCACAGTATGTGTGCAGTGCTAACACACCGAAAAATGACAATAGCGAGGATAGTTCGAACCCTCACATCTTGACACGCCTATGTATTGCTCTAAACACAATCAGTTACAACCTACTGGCATACAGTTCAGTGTGGCATTACTAAGCACATGTTTGTTTCTGAAATTGTGGAAGTAACGACTGATACCATCACATCAGGACATGCTTACGTGTGTTATGAATAATGAATAATGACAGGTGAAAGATGATATAAAATCCAACACTGTATTCCACTGAAATTGAATAATATACTATTGCGTAAAGGGATTGATCAATATGTTCCGGGTGTTTGCGGTGTACATTGGTGTTACGTACTCCTGGTATGTCTTCCATTCATTCAACACCCTGTAGACGTTGGTTACTGGATTTCATTCATTATTCATTTTCACATCCAATTGTCAACTCCCATTTAGTCGTATATATTCATATCATAATTACGTTTGTTTCTATGATTAATTTGACGTGGCGTGTTAAAATGAGGAGCCCATATCGATGTCAGTACAGTCTCTTCTTTACTCATGATTAAACATATTTTCAAACCTTATGATGTAATGTTCCATTCAACGATTTTTACATCATTTACAGTCTCTATCACCACCTATATCGACGTTCCATTCGAACTGCAGTTGTTACACCCCTGACATCTTCACATGAAGATGAAAACTTGCAACCTGAAACATTTCTCCAAGGAAGTAGCGGATCACTACCACATATCCTAAATTTACTATGAAATATCTTCAGCACATGTCCACTTCAGTGCCCATTAAACACCTGCCTTCGTATATCAGAACTATTCCGACTGTGTATTGGAGTGGTATTGGGCCACAATAATAAATGTTCACTCAGTTTACATTACATTATCCTGACGTTCAGTTGATTTCAGACTGTGATATTTGGTCATGGTATTGATTAGACGTAAAACTGAGAGAACAGAACACGATCAGGTAGGTACAGTTGTTGCCGGCATTGTCAATGTCTTGGCACAAATCAGATAAGACACCATATTTGTTCTGGGTATTGTGACTGTAAATTCCATGGGTATGTGATATGTCACAGCGTGTTAGCTCGATCAGGGACGAAATTCCCTGTGGCAAACCATGAGAGCTGCAAAAATGCAAACATGGCTTCTGTAAGAGGCGGCACCATACGTTCGATTTGACTAAGCAGCTAACAGAATAATGTTTGTGTTCACAACCCTGTGTCAGGTGTAATACAAGCCACCGCGCGTTCGTATTAATGCTCGCTCAACACGTTGTCCTCAGTGTGCAGGACAAACAGAAACGGGATAAACGTTGTTCCGTGTAATCTACCTTGAGTTCCTCTCTCGTGTTCACAATCCAGAACACATACCTCCTGTGCCTCAAGTAACCAATACACAATGCTGTGCTTAACCATTTGATATACAGAACACGCAATGAATGTGGAACCAGCAACTTCTGCTTACAGTATGTGGATAATACAGGTGACACCCTCCTATTCAGTACTGTAGCATGGACAGACTAACGCAATCGTTACCCGCCTGACTGATGTATAAATAGATCTATAAAACCAAGGGAGTCTATGTGAAAGATTTAGCAGATTATATTGTCAACAGTATATCTTACATGGGGTTTCCAGTTACATTAAAGGAAGTCCGCTGGTGTGTGTGTTAATTACATAAGAAACATAAATGTGTCACATTTTAATTCCAATCAAAAACACCACACAATGCAAAGACATGCATCCATAAAACATGAAATAACATAATACACCGTAACCAAAATGTTATGATACCTCTTAGCAGTATGAAATATATGAATATTGTGGACATAATAATATATGAGTGGTGATGTTTTCAATTTAAATGCTTACGTTTACACTGCTGTGGGTAAGCTATTTCTAATATATGTTCATGTTAAATTGATACAATAACCAGTATTTATCGTGACACAAATACACGAATTTAACATGCTAGATTAGGAAATATCCAGTAACATTTCTTTTTCAGACTGACATTAAATTACGTAAAATGCACATTTCACAAAACCAGATCTTCTTTAAAAGGAATATACTCCGTGACGGAATGCTGATACAGAAATGTCCATTTATATTCCAAGCGAGCAAAAATGTGATTCGATTTGATGATAAATACATCATGTTTGAATTTTTACCAATGATTTTGAAGTAGCCTATGTCCTACATTTTATAGGGATTCCAATAACATAGGCAAACACAACTTCATAAACATCGTCAAATTAAACAAAGCTCGCTAACTTCATGCTTACAAAGAGAAATGCACTATTGGGTTAATGCATCTAGCTATATGATGTTTCATGTTTTTTCCTGAGATGAACACTTGCGATCCAGATTGAAATACGTAATGACCACGGTAACGTATCCCCACCATGCCCACAGACGCTTGTGAAAGAACGCCAGCATTAGACAATCAAGTTCAATACAAGTGTCATATCACGTAAAATATTCTTATGTTATATGTTTATATATCAACGTGTTGATTATACTAGAAAATATCATAATTAATCACTGTGAGCTAAACAGTAGTAACAGTTCGCACGCACGTTGTTCATCACACGGTGTTCCTTTAAACATGCCCATAGTCAGGATCTGAAAACACAAGGCATACAGTGGATGTCTGTACTACAGTACAGTGAGTGAGTCAGTCTCTTTGCTTTTGCGCTACACTTAGCAATATCTGTAGATAGTCGAATTTGGACCAGACAACCCAGTGATCAGTAGCAGGAGCAGCGATCTGCGCAGTTGGGACACTGTCAAACAAGACTGACAACCCCGTTAGTCGTCTCTTACAACACGCTTGACCTTGGATTTATTTGAAACACAAAAAACTTCCCATGTACAATTTGCAGCATTATAAGAGCAATCGTTCACCATTTCTAGAGGCACAGATTCTGTTGTATGGTTTGGAGAGCTATGAATATATAATCGTTTGGTAGAATATATACCTCCGGAAGGAAGGAATCCTGTATTTGCACAATACTTCCTTTCTGTGTACGTCTGTTTGTCAGTCATCACCTTCACCTTGCAGATCAGAGTACGGTTACCATCTATATTGCAGGGAGAAAAGAAACAGACAAGAAATTATTCTTTCTGTTATAGATGCTTATATGCTTACCTCTGACTACTGACATACCTTAGAAGTGCGACCGTTCGCTTAGATTGCCATTTGACTTGCAGCTGAAAAGACGAAATTGTCAGAAAGGCAGAATATTCACATACACAAACACACACACACCAGTCATTAAAGCAGACACAGACACCGCCACACACACGAGAGACAGTGAAACAGAAATTTCGTTATGTGTTGCGAGAGACAAGAACTACAAGAAATGGACGCTTACGAATTCTCCATGGCTGCTGTACCTGTGGAGGAATGAAGATGTCATGTCAAACTTCTTAAAACGAAGTTAATAACCTCTCGAGTGTTTTTAATGTGTGTTATCAAGTCCCGTTCACGAAATACATTGTTTGCCTTTTACAGCAAAGATCCATGTCTATTCACACAGTGCCCCTACCTGGTCTATGTAATATACATCAGTATCCTTTCCTGGTCATGACGACAACGACGACCACAAGGCCGACGACCAATACCACACTGACTGTCACTCCAGCTATTAATCCAGCTTCTGGAGAGGATACAAGGACTTAATAGAAATACATCACGTAGAAACACCAACAACTAACAAGTGAAAAAAACTCCAGAACCTCAGGTATGGAATTCATACACAGCACTAGTATTAAATTATATCAAACGTAATCGCAGTACTGATAGAATTAACCACCTCTTAGTACCAACTACCAAAAAGAAAACATGTACAAGACAATATTGTGTACTTGTGTATGAGACATACGTTTAACGGTCTTCTCCGTACGTCCAGCCATTCGTTCAGTGTTGCTGCGGTCGCCAAACGTGTTCCTAGCGGCAACCCTCAGATAGTACAGCGTGTCAGAGATGAGATCATTGATAGCTGTCTACCGGTCCTTTTCCTCGGTGTGCTGTACTCTACAATGAATGTCCGTGTAGCTCCGCCATTGAACTCCTCCTTCCATTAAACATGCAGAGTAAAGGGGCCTGCTTAGGAGACACTGATGTTTGTTGGACTTCTCGGTGCTCCTGGGAACAGATGCCAAACTGCCACTACGGGTTGAATATTTTTCGTAAATGCAGGTCTACGAAGAGACATGTTTGACATCAGTCATACATTTGGGGCCATATGATAAACTATCGATAGTAAATATCTACCTTCTTCTGACATGCCATTAACACACAATGAAGAGAGTGTCAATGTATCAGTAGTTGGATTATCTGTAACCAGCGAGTAATCTGAATTAGTGGCGTCCGCTAATCCTAACACTCGGCTCAAGCCACTGCCTCAATATTCACATGTGTCTATGTGGACCTTACAATTTGGGGTTAGGCTCATACCTTGGAAAACAACGCCTGGTCGGTATGTCACTGAACGACCTACACCATTGTTCACTGTCAGATAGTAGTCCCCGAAGTCCTGCTGCTGGAGGTTGGTAAGGTGTAGTCTGGCAGTGACTGAGATGGGGGAACCAGTGAGGTCCTGGCTGGTGCTGATGGATCTACTCCAGGTGAATGTAGGAAGGAAATAAGTCATAATTGATACAGAGACAGTCACGTCACTACTCAGTGTAGCAGGATATTTGAGTTGCTTTGAAATTGTCTCATCTAGTCGAGGAGAACCTACGAAAGCGAAAGGAAACGGCGCAGTTGTATACTCGTTGTCGTGTTCTGACCTCAGTACCTTCTCGGCCTTGTCTTGGCTGAATAACTCCAAAGTGTGTCCTTCCTCTCGATCAAATCCAAAGAGAGCAAGATCGTGCATTACGACGTTATAATCTACAATTTAGCGCTGTCTCATAAGTGAAGATAAAGAAAACAAGGACTAACCTGTCAGTGTGTAAGGGACATCACGCGTAGCATCATCAACAGCCACCGAACCTATCCGGATGGTCGTGAATATATCCAAGACTGACAGTTTGGTACGCCAGCAACAGGGAGTTTAGTGTTCCATCAACATAGACAGAAATGATGGTTTCGTCAGAACAACACGTTTTCAGCACACCCGTCTTAGTATTATCATTTTGTTAACTGACTTGTCTCTTGGCTGCAGTCTCACGGGCATGACAACTTTGGTATTTACTTAATCTGTTTATCTATACAGATATGCAACTTTAACTATATATTATTTTCCTACCACCCGTGGATGAGGAAGTCACTCATAGTATGAAACATGTATGTAACACTGAATTTCTGGCCTGTTACTCATGACAAACACGTTGGTATTTATTTCTTACCTGCCTGTACCGATTCGTTTCCTGAACAACATCGATGCTATAAAACAAACTTTTTAACAAACAACATTTATTTGTTTGTTCCAGTTCTGCATCTCGTCTGCTATCGCACCTGTTACAGTGTAGGACCGAATTTAGAATGTTTCAACACTAAGCAACTCCTATATGTCAACAATTACGTGAAGATTGTAAAGACACACTTTTACACACATCTACACGCGTCAGTGACAACATCTCGAAAGCTGGTAAAGAAAAGACATGGACTGATGATGATGTTTTGAGGATAAGAAAGAGGTTGAAGGAGTCATGGAAACCTGGTAGGGACCGTCTGGAACATAAGGTGATGCAGCACTTATAGTCTGTGCAATGTTTGTCAAAATATAAATATACTCCCCGTATACATGCACAGGTGTTGCTGTTCCTCAGCTTACACTAATGAATGTCATTACTATTGCTAATGTTCAATGTACGTCTAACAAAGGAGACCGTACCGAGAGAGCAATCAGAAACGTGTCTGACGGTGCAAACGTTTGCATCGGTGTACTCAGCAGGAACTTTACATGCCACGGTATAGATCTAATTGCAGTATCCTTTTTATCTACAGGCTGTAGACACCATTTAATATGAGCACTACAGTACATATAAATAGGTTATCACGCGAGTGTGGTTTGGGATGGTTATTATCCTGCATTGGGAATAAACATTGTATTTCGCGAGCCTAGGCTAGCTAAGTACATAGTGTTTATTCCCAATGCAGGATATCCCAAAATATACGAGAGTGATAACCTATTTATCATACAATGTCAATCCTAATTTAAATTTAAAAAAAATGTGATTTCATTTGCCACAGAACATGAAACTAAACTTTCTGAGATGTGTCCGCATATCTATGAGGTCACATATATGTGCGTAGAAATACGTGACGTCACAAGCTCGATGAAGCAGTTTTCTACTGATCACTCATTTGACTGCGGTAAGTCATATAGTTCCCAGTCAGTTTTTATTGTTGTCAACGAATATTAACTTGGTTTGAAAAATGACAAAACACCCCAAACAAACAAACAATTTTTTTTCTCATCAAGGCACTCATAGTACCGTCACCAAGGCCGTCAATCTGCACACGATCGCCGATAGATGGGCGTGACGCCATGTTTGTTTTCAGTGTGAATGTAGTCCCCAAAATGTGCATAATTATGGCCTCTCCGATTTGCATCGGTATCCGTATATGACCCCAGCGGATACCAAAAATATCCGTTGGCTTTATCCTGCCGACAAAACGTACCCATTGTATGACAAACCTCGTTATTCTGTCGGCCAGTAAAGTAATTGCGATCACACACAAGGCAGAAATGGCTGATGTTGATCTGATGTACAACCCTATGCACTCTCTGGACAGAACATGTATGAGGTGTTATTACGTAATGCTCAACACTCCAGTCAGGGAACCAATGTCCTTGTTTACCTCACTTGGTCAAGATATATTGCATTTCACACCATGGTGTGATTTAGCCCTTTCGTTTGAGATGCCACATATGACTTTGTGCATTAAATTCCTTCTAGTGTTTCCTCTATTACGTTTATGTGGTTGTGTTGCTAGTTGAGGGGGACCGTCTCAAGTGCAGGACGTTGATTCAGCTAAGATCCGGGAGTGAGTTGCTATGTTCTGGTACCTATATTTCAACTGCAGATAAAACTGGTTTGGGAGCATCTAGAGGATGCGGAATATCTATCATAGTCTCAACCAGCAAGGTGCTGAATGCTAAAATTCATACGTCTATTGGCGAGTTCGCCAAAGCAACAACAGCCGTAACTGTTGTGGTTTTGGTTACTGGAGTCCACAAGAATGTGTCATAGTCAGTATTTTGTATGCACAGTGACAGCAATAATATTATTGCTGGTCGTCACCGTCTCGACATACACAGTAACAATCGACGATGTCGGTCTTGCAACACGACGGCCAGTTGGTGACGTGGCGCGAGTCATGCTGCTACAACTCCAAAGGCATGTGACGTGGAAGGACTTCATTGATGTACCTATTTGTTTTGAAATTCAACCACCACTAAATCATATCTTGAGTCCGTTTTGTTCTTAAATGAAGGGGCTTCTCATCCGACATGTGCTCTTACCAGATACTACATCAAACAAGTGAATGGTCGCTCGTGTGCCCGGTGATAAGCAATGACATCCGTCATTCACGAAGAAAGGCTTTTCCCATTCTCGTGGTTTAAAGGGGGAAGTCCCTTTATGAAGTGAATGGAAGAGCCATCAAGGCATAAGACTTTCACATTCACGTTCACAATCAACCTCTCCATCAGATCATGAGGGTATCCACATCGCATCTTATTGTGTTACATATTGGGCTAGTTACCTGATCCCTCGATCAGAGGTTTTCTGACATGATGTCCAGATGTGGAGATGAAGTTGTTTGCATACAAGTTGGTTGCAGTCTGTGAAGTCAAGATTTGCTTTATGGCATTTGTTCAATGAAACAGCATGAACCAATAGCTATTTAATGTTTGATGAGAATCAACACTTTAATAAGGCATCAAAGTATGCACATCTGTTGAACTAACAAACGATGAAACCCCTTCTCTCTGTCAGAATGAAACTTTCTTACCAAACCTGAAACGATAGAACGTCACTTTAACAGCTCCTAGTGTCAAAAGAGGAAATGGCAGTTGGTCTCAAGCGACCCATCTGATATCCCAACAACAGTGCCTCGTTGTTTAGACTCCCAATAAGTGTCCTATAAGGGCGATTGTTCCTCATTGTGAGAACTACCGTGTTCTTGTATCGTTGTCAGGCCTCCATGGGAGGGTGTTGTGTCGCGCATTAGATACGACCCTGGCATGATGATTTACTCATACAGAATGTCTTTCATTCTTCCCTTGAATTGATCTTGCTTTAAATTTAAGAAACTATCGCAGATGTTTGCCTGCATCTTGCTGAACGAATATGTTATCCTTAACTGAAAATCATATCAGGACGTATCCTCGTCTGCTTCGTCAGTTGTTTTCATGGTCAGGACCTGCAAAGGGGAAAGCATGCAAATAAAGATAATTTAACCCACAAACACTGAACCCACCAAATGAGTGTATCATATAATACAAACGTATTATGCTGGAATATAAGTGAACACAAATGTTGATGAAGACTGATGTTGAGGGATTTATGGAAACAGTTCATCCATGACATGACCATGACAATGACGATGCGGAAGATTTCAATCCTGCTTTGGTTACCTTGAGAATGTACCCCTGTGTTCTGGTATGGAGATGCCCTGATGGACTCATAGGTCACAGGGAGAGTCTCTATCACGCCTTCATAGGTACGTGTATCTGCTGAAGACATAATTTCAACAAATGTTTCACAAACAAATAATTCGACTTGCAGGCAGGGAACAACCCATCCAGAACGCGCATTTGACACGCGAGCATATAGTTCCGGACACAAAATAAGCTCTCGTTAACTTGAGGCTTGAGTGTACAGTAGACATGACTGGCAATCAGGAACTGACAGGGTCTGGCCAGGAATTATCAGGCGCATACACTCAATGTTTTATAAGAGTTCCTATCAGTTTTCACCTGATACGTTTGGATTGTTGAAGGGCATTTAGTAGTGGCATTTATGTATGTCAACTTCTTCATTGTGAATAACACGACGTTTTGGAGCGTATGCTTGCTCCTTAATCAGGTGTTCGGCTTCGAAAAGAAATCGAAAAATAATGTTTTGAGAGAAAAGTAGCTCAGAGGTAGCGCTCAATATGACACAAGATATGGACATGGTTATGGCTCGAGCACAGCACATTTTCAAAGGTAAGTACTTTAGAATGGTGAAAACAGACAGCGAAACACTTGTATCCAATATCGGCGCCAAACGGTGCCTTGTAGCTACACGGGTCTTACATTTGAAATTGCAGGCATTTTGTGCATGAAGCTCGGTTTTGGGGCATAAATTTCTGAATTAATTTTGCATTAGCTGTCCTTTGCTATTGGGCCAAGCTAGGGTCCAGGGTTTAGGGCGCAATCTACTACAGCACCATGTGCACCTGCTTGAAGCTACTATGAACAGTGATTTTTGGACCTATGTTTGATAGCATATTACGGCGGAATAATAATAATAATAATCTACCTTTTGCATCCTCATACATTTTCAACTGGGTGTACTGTTGCGTTTCCGATTCCTCCTCCAAATTAGAATACTGCACTGGAGGTATGACCTGGTCTGAAACACATTGTAATGATTTCATGCTAGTAGATGCAAAGATAATTGAGACATCGCAAATGAGGTAAATACCACATAATCAGTACATACCTAATGATGAATATCCTCTGTTGTCCATTTCCACAGGGTCAGGATGACTGGGGCTATAAAACAGCGTCAGGTCAGTTTCGAACAATAGTATAAATCCTCAATATATAAAACATAGATGTGGTTAACTCATTGCACAATGACTAGTGAACTTTGAAGATTACCTTACCTTTTTCGAGCATCTGGAAAAAAAAGAAAGAGAAAAAGAAAACGGCATACAGTGAGAATCAAAAACGTCAAATGGCACACCATCCTTTAAAAAAACAGCATTGAGGATAGTTACGTTAATTGTAAATTACTGCGGACACATAACATAACTATACATACAGTACAAACAGTCGCAATAGAAATCAAAAGCAGTCATTCACAATCTTGACAAGCGATGGTTTACGTATGTAGGCAGTATCACGGAGCATACGCTTGGAGAATCGCCACTCTGTATATACATGCTGTTCAGTCATATAACACATTAAATATATACCTTTTAAGCTCTTTCCGATCCTGTACCCCTTTCGGTACAACACCATTAGAACAATGCCTCCAATGAGCAGGGTAAGAATGAAGGTTCCTACTGTCGCACCTGATACTACCACGGTACATGCAGCATCGCGCTTTTGCTGGGCGGGTGGATCTACAGTGTAATCAAAATATCATCACAGCTGCAGCTGACTATTTATCGTACGTTACTGCATTCCAGTAAAACATATTTTATATATTTTGCGAGCTTTGCTGTCTTCACAGACCATTGGTTAAAACACAATAGGCACAGGCTAAATGTTAAACATGAGTACTACATATAAGCTCATATATAGTTTGGATGTTTATTGTCAGTTTTATACCAGTGACATGATGGTGGCCTGTCATTATTCGACTAGGCAACATATTAATATGCATATTTATCAACCAAAAGAGCCAGGTGGTCACCGTTTACACAAGCATATGTTCATGAAGTCCATTTGTTCCCTGGTTCTCTAGGGCCTCATTCATGGTGTTCTTCATACACATGTCTTCATGCATGCTTTCTTAGAATGCAAATGACCCGTTAAACTGATATTCCCAAGCTATCCTCTCAAATCTTCGTTAATTGTGCACGCTCACATTTATCACAGGATCAACGGCCCTGTGTTGATATTTACACATGTTTACAACAACATTGATGATTATATTTGTTCAGTTATGGGGTCGTTTACGTTCCTTTTCGAAAACACGTTAGGCGTTGTCAACACTGGGAATGATTTCTTATATCTGAATACGAGGTGACATAAATCATTAGTAAGTCTATCTATATGTAGTTAGATATTAGCGGACTTCTGCCTACTTTAAACACACAACATGTTTCTTGCCCTTATTGTTTCTTGAAGTTTGTGCTGCAAGATATAAAGTCAAACCAAGTGGTGTTCATGAGCCTAGAGCATAGCCTACAAATTTCCGTGAGGTTGACGGATGCTATGTAGGCAAATAAAACATAAGCATTTATATCATTGCCCTGCCGTGGCTCACTACCTTTTTTACATGAACTCGTGTGTGCTCAAAGAACACATCGGAAGTCTATCACTGTTCAGTTGATGAGCTTTCCAAAGGATACTGACCGTAGAAAGTGACTGATTCTCTTTGCGTGGCACCTACCTCCAGCAGTCGTAGTTTCTACAAAGACATATCTGCTAGAATCGCCATAATCATTTTCAGCTTGCAGTCGAAATATATATATATCTCCAGATATAAGGCCAGTCACTTCAATCACCATCATCTTGTCTGTGTCAACATAAGATTTATAAACAGTCCACGTTCTTGTAGCAAACTGACGATACTCGATCATGAACGTCTGAGTGCGTCCACCATTGAAGCCAGGCAGCCAGGACAACCATACCGACGCTGATGTTGCGTTATCCAGATCTCGAAACTGTGTAGGTGTCTGTGGTGGTCCTTGCGAGAGATTAATCAGACAGTATTATCACCGTCTTAAAATATTGCAATTTTATTTTTGTATTTTGAAGTACAACAGATGTAAACAGACAAAAATGTGAGAGCTATTCAGACACATGAGTAGTTAAATCCTGAATTCTTAGTGTACAAGGTGATATGTTTGAAACTGACCTGCCGGTTCAATGCTGACAGTGTAGGAAACTGAAGCGCCATCTCCATTATCCACTTTCAGACTGTAGTCACCAAAGTCCTGGTGTTGTAGGTTAGTAAGGTGTAGTCTGGCACTGACTGCGATGTCTGAGACAGGGCTAGAGGAACCAGTGAGGTCCTGGCTGGTGCTGATGGATCTACTCCAGGTGAAGGTAGGAAGGGGGTAGGCCAGGACTGACACAGACACAATCACATCACCACCCAGTGTAGCTGCGAAAGTGAGTTGTTTGGAAACCGAGTCGTCAAGTCGAGGGGAGCCTGGTTAAAAGTAATGGATAACACACATCTCGGGTCAGGAACAACTTGTAACTGAACCGCCATCTCCATTACCCACTTTCAGACTGTAGTCACCGAGGGGGGGAGGGGAGGGGAGGGGAGGAGAGAAAGACGAAGATCAAATTGACAGCTTTTACTGTGAGTAATTGAATACATATAACACATTTTATAGATAACAACTTCCTTGGCCTTTTTTTCCTTCACTTGTGAGGTGACTGATTCATGTGCGTAATCGAAAACATTTACATAGGATTGTTTATGCTTCTCATACTTCTAAGCTCTTGAGTTTGCAGACAGCTGTCGATATTTCTACATTCCACAAAAAAGACAGTAGGACACATGTCAACTCAAATTTCAACAGCACGGTCTACACAGTACTTAAAATAATAACACATGCATGAGAACATACTATACAGACTAATTACGTGTGTTTGCCTGTAAAGAGTGTGAAATGATTATAACAGGTTGACAATCACCTGTTCTTGTACCTACATGACGTACAGTTGCTGAAATACAATTTACTTACATATAACCAGCAACTCAACCATCTGACTGACAGGTGCCCCGATGTTGTTAGTGGTAGTGTAGGAGTAGTTCCCTCTTTGTCTACAGTCTGCTGAATCCAGTCTATATGATGCTATCAGTGAGTTATCTGCCCTTATCAACTCCCCTGATCCATTCAGTAGCCTGACTTCTGACTTTGGATTACTGTCAATCTGGCATCTAAAGGTCACTGTATCAGACTCGTTCAATGTCACGGAGCCACTGTGAGAGTTGACGGTAAACATGCTTATGTCGGCTGGGTCTGAAAATGTGAACTGATTCATTATTGTAGAGGTAACTCTTAACACGAAATGGCTGAATGCTAAACCAGTGTGGTATCTAGCTGAACACCAACACTGATTTGTGGCACTGTGTAGACTATTAACCTATACTGGAGATCAACACTGACTGTAACGCTGTCTATATACTTACGCTGAATAGCAACACTGTCACCAGTGTAGACTATATACTTACACTGAACATCAACACTGATGGTAACACTCTCACTACTCCCGTGTGTATTAGAAGGCTGACACCTGTAGGAGCCTGTCTTGGATCTGTCAGCTTGTCCCTGGAGCACGGTTCCACTGCTGAAAGTTGTTCCATTGTGTAACCACCTGTAGCTACATCCGGGTCTACAGAGGGCGGAGCATGCGATTGATGGAAGAGCCTGTTGTTCTGTCACAATGTAGGAGGAGGTGGAAGGAGTCAGGGAGATCTGGTATGGACCGTCTGGAATTAACAGTAAACAGGTTACAGTAACCATCTGATGACCACGGACAGTCCAGTCCGATATCGACATTTTTGGAGGAAATGTGTCCCGTTCAGTCGGTGATTAAATCATTCAGTAAACTCCTGATGTATTGATGGCATGCGAACAACAAGGCCATATGCCAGTAGCTGACTTCGGCGTTCGACATTCTTGTCCATGTGGACAGGATTTATGTATGACTATTGAAGTTATCAGTAATGTGTATGCTGTACTAACACTCAGGCTCCATGTTGTACACCTGGCTCCAAACTGACTCCAGGCCCTGACTTTCTCTAGCTCTACATCTGTAGCTGTGACTGTCCCGGGAACTCACTGTGAAGGTGTAGGGAGAACCAGGGGAGGTAACTGTGATGTCAGTGTTGTCACGCTGCCAGGTGTAGGTCAAGGTCAGACCGTGGTCAGCTGGGACAGTGGTAGAGGTGGAGTTGCAGGTCAAGGTCACTTGCTGGTTGTAGACAGGTGCTGTTGACATTGGATGACCAGGTGTCGTGGGTTTGCCTTACAAAATACGTCATCTGTTAATGGCTGTTGTATACTGATTTACTAAAAAGATAGAGGAGATAAGACGTAATGAGTGAAAGAATACTCGGTCTAATGCTTGAATATAATTACTGATAATCTTTTCACAATTCTTGAATCATAGGAATCAAGACGAATTATTTTGATCTGTACTTACGTCACAAATGACTGTTTAGAGTAAACTATCATCTTCGTAATGACAATAGTAACAAATGGAATCTTGATCTCGTCACTACATGACTGGAGCAATCCCGATGTGACGTGCAGCCCAACTCAGTCATTATGACAAAATGCAACAAATCGTGTGAATTTACTGGACAGGCCATTACTGCAGGTCCATGTTATCAATGAAATTGTTTATGTACGTTCACTCGTGGACACAAGGGACGCTACTCGTTTGAGATGCACACAGTATTACTTTCCTTAAATAGCACAGTTGTCGTAGATTGTTAAAAACATGGCAGAGCAATATTTTGCCACATAGGTATATCAAGAACGGAATTCCTGATTAAATGAATGCTGTGCACCCTCAAGTCTTCAGACTGGTATTTCACGACGTGGCGCGGTGTATCTTCTGTTGAGGAACATTGTTTATACACGCGATTATGTTTTCGACGATGAGCCATTGTTTTCGCTCTACAGGGCAATTAAGAGTTGTGGTACTTGGGGCTTCTCATGTATATAGTGCAGACGACTGATTTTACTGAATTTATGCTTGCTATTTTCGGTTATAAGGCAGTTGATTTTGCATTTGAAGTGGTATTAATAATCTGGTATAAATAATACTGTTGTTTGCTTTTTATATAACTTAACCTCCTGACCATTGTCAATAAAACGTCATGACATCGACTGGGCATCCACTATAATGTCAAAACTGTTTGTGCCCTCCGATCGCCTACGTACTTTCACGATGCAATCGTCGAAATCACCAGAGCTTCGTTTTCAGATCTCTTTAGGATGCCATCTATGTTCCTCTTCTTTTGCTGGTGAGGATTGTGCTCCATTACATGCGACTACACGTGACGGTTGTTGGTCAGGGTGTGGCAGAATGTGTATGGCTTTCATAACATTAATAATGTGACTGAATTATAACTCACTCACTCATAGCATTAATACTAGATAACCTGGTACAGACTGATTTCTGTTAGGACGCTAATGAGAGTACTGCATTTTGAAAATGTCTCTTTTTTCGGAAATTTGTGATTTCCCTGAAGGTTCTGCTCTCTTACAAAACAATCAGACTTACATTTGTTTCACTTTAAACTATAGTGTACCGTGATTTGGTTTATGTGTTTCAGGAAATTCTATAAACAGATTGGTATTTGAACAAGTCTTTCTTGTGAATGTATTCATCATTGACGAGAGGAGCATGTTAGTAAACATCAGACAATGTGTTTGTTTGTAAGGTGCTGTGTGTTTTCGTTTCTACGAGTTCAAAGTATTTATCTCCTTTAGGCGGATGATGTTAGTAAACATCAGACAATGTGTTTGTTTGTAAGGTGCTGTGTGTTTTCGTTTCTACGAGTTCAAAGTATTTATCTCCTTTAGGCGGATGATGTTAATAAACATCAGACAATGTGTTTGTTTGTAAGGTGCTGTGTGTTTTCGTTTCTACGAGTTCAAAGTATTTATCTCCTTTAGGCGGATGATCAGCTATAAAGCAAATGTGATAAAACGATTGTTATCCCCGCTGGTTATCTGGAGGGTTAAAAATGGACTCCGTCCGCGCGTGCGTCCGTGCGTCCGTGCACATTTGTCTTTGATGAGATCTTTGAAACCGATTAATATTCCTTCACCAACCTTGGCACATTTACAGGTCTGGTAGTGTATTGGTGCCTTTTAGTGGTCTGAATTTCTGAATTAAATAATTTTGGCATTTCCATGGCAACAGCTTTGTCTCAACTTGGTGGTAGGGTACTTTCCCAGAGCAAACCTTCAAAACTCATTCTCTATTTCTTCACCAGATCTGGCACATATAATCATAACTAGTGCACGTATTCTTAAGAATATTTTGCCATTGCGGGGGATATTGAAAGCTATGACTTCTTGCTGAGTTTGTCATTAGTTCAAACATTACACCCACTCAACATTGATATGCATTACATAACATGTCATTACATTACATTACATTACATTACATTGAAAACAAATATCATCATTTCGTGATCAGGACACTCCTCCGAGAAAGTCACGTGATAAAAGACCACGCAGGTTGCAGAAGTACTGTAAGTCTCCATGACCTCTAGTGTGGTGATCTACCTTCAGTTGTTGCTGATCTATAGCCCGTTTTTACATTGTACTGTCCGAATAATGATATTGGGTTTAACTTTTCACGCTAGTTTTAATTCTTATTGTGATGTACTGGTTGTTTTACAGTCCTTTGTTGGCAGGTTTTTTACCATATACATAAATTCCTTTTTTCAAGAATGTTCTCGTCACGATATGGCTGCAATATTGCCGATGTGACGTTAACTATTAACTCACTCACTCACGCACATGATAAAAGGTAATGTTTAAATCATACACGCACCTTTTAACTACCTTCCGTGTCACCTTACAGATGATACATCGAACGTGTTCACATCACTAGACCCAACGGTCTCAGTCTCTAGATTCACACACGAACTAACAGTTATATTTGTTTTCTTACATTCTTTGATGGTCGTGACTATTTAAAACAGTCTTTCAGACATATAGTATCGGCTACTAAACAAAGAAAAAACCGTAACGTAGCCACTCACCCAGGACAACAAGTTTCTGTCCACAGTTCTGTACCACACTATTGGTCCCTCCATTCCCACATGTGTATGTCCCTGCATCTGATGTCTGGATGTTGCTGAGGGTGAAGGTGACATTCCTGGCTGCTATGTTCCCCTGGTACACTAATCTATCTCTGTAGTTGGCAGGGGGTTCGAATGTCCCATCATCAAATACAGTGTCACCAGCAGGACTGACAGCATAGAAGGTAAACCCTATCCCCAGACCTCCCTGTGGAATCTCCCAGCTGAACCTGGCTGTGTCAGACAGTGCAGACAGCACTGGACTAGCACTGGGTGCGCCGGATATAACACCTGTGGCATGAAAAGTTTTTATAGTTTTAGAGTATGAGGCAGTATCAAACATTGTCCCAGGTAGATAAACACTCTATTAGAAATGTATTTTTCGCAGGTGTTCAAGTTAGATAAGTTTAAAGTAACAATTCAGGCAGAATTTAGAAGAAGGAAAAAGTAGGTACCTGCAGTCAGAAATATGAATGTTGCAGCATATATCATCTTCATCATTCTGGTCGGAGGGCGCAGTGAGATCTGGAATACAGCTTTACCGTGTATTATTTGGGCATTGTTATAAACAGCACTCGCATGTGGGTATGAGCAAAGAATCACTTATTTCTCTTTCCGTCTGTCTTTCTGTACTAAGCCAGCCTGACAATGGTGTGGTATCACAGGTGGTATTGTGTTACACGTTAAATTATGCATAACGATAAAGATATTTTTAGATATGATTGAAGATTCAGATGTATTAACGGAAAGGGATTGACAGTTATGTGAGTGACTGAGTGAGTGAGTTAATATTTAACGTCACATCGGCAATATTGCAGCCATATCGTGACGAGAACGAGTAATTATGAAAATACAAAAGAATTAATATGACATACATTGTAAAACCCTGTCGACGAAGGACAGTAAAACTAACTAGGATATCACAGGGTAGAATGTAAAACTAGTGAATAGACCTAAAACAGAGGACAGTACAATATAAAAATGAGCTATAGGTTGCCAACAACAGAAGGTAGATCACCATACTAAGGACCATGGGGTCTTACAGTACATTTGCTTCCTGCATGGACCCTAGTTGGATTTACATCATGACAGTTATGTAACCTGCCCTTAAACCACATGATGGTATATTGGTGCTTCACACTGTATTTATTTATCATTAGCGTTTACACATTTACCACTCAAAGACTATGATATTGAAGAAAATGCATATAACATGATCACAGAATTGTTCAATGAGGTAGATGTACTCCCATGACTGTCAGCCTGATAATGTAAGTAGCTGCCTGCTACACGCTAAGGCAAAACCGTCAGCAACATGATAGGTTTCAATATCGTCGCCGAAACATTCTCCTTCAAGCGTTCTCTCGCCTATTGCTATGTGCAATATTCCAGTGGAAATGTATCAGCATCAGTTACTGGAGCAGTTTCATTCTGGTGTCACATACGTATGTCCTGTGTAGAGATCCATACTGGTGTAAACGGAAGTTGGCAGCTTGGCAGTCTGGATCTAGGCACTGACTCTGCAGCGCCACCACCCCCGTCCCACCAGTGCCTATTTAGTGACAATGTATGTGTTGATAGCTGTCCACATACACATGCCAGGAGACATTGTAGAGGTTGTATATAGAGAAGATATGGGTTAATCCTATACAATCTCCTGTAGAATAAGCGCTCATAGATGAAATGTTCAACATAGCGGAAGAAGTAAGCATAGATAGATTAGATGCTATGCGATAAAGACAGAGGATATACATCAGACATACCTGCTGAGACTTAAGGTTGTCACTGCAGTCGTCATATGTAGCCAGGTAGCTCAAGACGGAAGTAAAATATAGGTGTACGCACATGCCACTCGTTTCCAAGTAGTTCACTAGTGTTTAAATATAGCTCAGTCGAGTACTCAACCGTTATCAATGTCCCATATATTTGGTTATTATGTTGACATGTACCCAAACAATGCAATCTCTCACATACACGGATGCATACAAAACTCCACTGACGTATACCCAGTCATCGCCTTTGATATTAATAGGTCCTTTGCTTGAGGATAAATGGCAGATATGCGTGTGAGCGTTTCCTACGCTCTTATTCACAAATACAAAATATATGCTCCTATTTGAGAATCAGAGAGAAAGGGGCGAGACTGTAATTTTTTGGGTGTAAATTCATGTGTTCAACAATGACAAGTTACATACTTTTATCTGTACAGTGCGACCTTGTGGCCCATTTACCCTGCATTCTGGGTCTGTGTCTGGCGGGTGAGTGTACAGGGGTACAGCACCGGTCTCGTTATAACCTGTACAGTGGTCTCTCGTTTTAGATCGGTCTGGTTATTACGTGTACACCAGATTCCTTACTACCCGAACACCACCCTCTTTATTACTTGTATGTCATTCCCATCAGTATTTGTATGTTGGTCTCGTCATTTCCTGTAGACAAGTTTCGTTATTGCATATAGACGGTCTCATTATTACTTGTAAACCAGTCTCGTTATTATGTGTAGACCACTTTCGGTATTACTTGCAGACCCGCCCCCTTATTATTTGTAGGCTGATCTCGTTATTATTTGTAAACCAGTCTCGCTATTACGTGTAGACCACTCTCTTTATTACTTGGAGACTGACCTCGTTATTAACTGCAGGTCCGTCTCGTTATTACGTATAGACCAGACTCGTCATTACTGGTAGATCGGTATCTTCATACTCGGGTGCACGGTAGACAGAAGAGTTGACTGTTGCATATGGTATATTATACAAATGTCACTTGGTCACCTCAACTCGTAACTGTCAGGCGTGTGTCTGGTTATTTAATACATAGCTTGAAACTGATTCCTGTAAATAGCCTTCTTCAGTGATATGCATCAAGTTGTTTACGAGTGTAATTTACCTCCGAGTTGTGTTGATTACACTGGTTGTGAAATGTGGACCTTGTTGCCAACTCTGTATAGTACTGTCACAGTAAACTGATATGAAAGCCATTGTGTGTTCGGACTGAAAATTCCCCCTTGTATTTCTCTGGTTTATGACCGTTAAACGTGCCATGCTGTCGGGTTTCAATTCCCCCTTAGGAGGCAACTAAGCAACGACCTGGACCTTTCTTGCATGGACATAAAAAATTATTGCGTTGACATTCAAAGTCTACACCGGACCATATTTATGCCAACAAATTTTGTTTCCTGTTAAAGACACATTTGGATATTCACCTGTTTTCCCGATCAGAGGTTTCTAGGATAATGTTCAAATACTAGTATGCAGATGGAAGATGTTTGAGTAAGTCTTGGTTGCTGTCCTTGGAAGCAGGTTTTACTTTTTTACAGTTGTTCAATTCAACAGCATTAACTAATAACTACTCGAGTAGTTTGAGTAGAATTACCACTTTAATCATACATCAAATGCACACCTTCTGGAAATGCAAACTAGAAAATTCAAAATGTCAAAACGTTCTCAACAAAACTGAAACGGTAGAAAGGCACAGTGAAAAATGTCTTCTCCAAAATGATGAACTGCCAGATCGCGCATCTGATCCATCTGATAGGGAAACACGCCTACCTCTTTGGACCAGGCTCCCAATACTTCCTATTAGAATGTTTGCCCCTCAGTGTGAGTAGTGCATAGTGGCGAAATGAGAGCGTGATTTGTCAATCTCCTTTCGATTTCAAGTATGTGGAATATCCAATGATAAACAGTCGCCAAAGACGATATGAACTTAACCACCATGAACTGATCATGTTTAGCACTTCAATCAAATTAAAGACAATAACAAAGACGTTTGCTTCAAATAAGCAATGCTTTGTACTGAACGAACATTTTATAGATATTTGAAACTGATATCATGATGTATACTGTGTTTCGTTAGTTATTTCCAAGGTCAGCGCCTGCAAAATATACAAATAAAGGAAATTACACCTACAGTAAATGATACCAACTGAAAGCAATGCATTGTACTGTGCAGAAGACAGAGAATAATCATGATGAGTAGTGATATTGAGGGATTTATGGGCACAGTTAATTCATGACGATGACGATGATTTCCTCACTAGAAGTGTTTCATGGTTTCGTTACCTTGAGAAAGTGCCCCGGTGTTCTGGTATGGCGATGCCCTTATGGACTCATAGGTCAAAGGGGGAGTCTCTGTCATGCCTTCATAGGTACGTGTGTCTGCTGCAACATGAAGATACCATTCATAACACAGCTGTGTTAAAAAATATCAAAATAACAGCCTCCTCTTTTCACAATAAATATGAAAACGGATCAATAATATACCTTTTGTGTTCTCATAAATCTTCAGCTGTAAGTACTGTTGATTTACTGATTCCTCCTCCAAATCCGAATACTGCGCTGGAACACTGATTTGATCTGAAACACATCGTGATTGTTTAGAGCTACCAGATCAAGAGATGAGTGTTACATCAACATAAGGGAAACATGCAATGGCCAGTACATACCTAATGATGAATATCCTTTGTTGTCCATTTCAACAGCTTCAGGATGGCTGGAACTGCAAAACAGTATCAGCTAGGGTTCTTATAATCGGCCCGTTATGAAAGGATTGGCAGTTATAAATCATCAGTATGTAAAACTTAATTGTTGCTAACGAACTGTAAGTTACTTTCTGAACTTTGGTATTTATAAATTACCTTTTTCGAGCATCTGAAAAAAAAGAATAAAAAGACGGCATACACAGTGAGGCAAAAACATCAAATGGCACATCAAACGTAGGAAGGATAAGGGGGTCACTGCAGACATATTAAGGCGGTGCAACATTAAGTGGCATTTAGAAGATGCTAGGATGAAGAGTATCACTTTTTGTGGAAAGACAACTTCTTTATTGCAGAACTTGTGGATGCGCAAAAGTTCATCTTCATTGGCAGTGCAGATTGGCTTCTTTTTTATCATTGACAATCTTGAAAACAGATGTTTATGCAAATTCACTTCAATCATATGCCATGTTCACTACAGGACAGTTAATGTATACCTTTCAGAACGTTCCCGAACCTGTACCCCTTTCTATACAGAACCATTATAACAGTTCCTCCAATTAGCAGGGTTAGAAGAATGCCTCCTACTGTCGCCCCTGCTATGATTCCTGTACTTGTACACACAACGTCGAGCTTTTGCTGGGCTGGTGGATCTATAATGAAAATAAAAATGTCATACAGTCAAATGCTAGTATGACGTCACTGCATTCAAGTAAAACATACCTGTGTTTAGTTTCGCGACGCCTCACACAAATATAATCATCAGTTTACATTTAACCAGGCCATCTGCCCTTGCACATCATAGATTTAAATACAGATGGAACAGGTTAAATTCGAAAGATGAGTACAATGTATAAATCTGATCCATAGTTTGAATGTCTTGTTTGTTGTCTGCTTTATATAAGTGACAGTGATGGTAGTCTGTAAATATTCGACCAGGCAATGCAATGATGCCATAACATGCATCAGACAGTTCGGGAGTCTGACCAGGAAGTAACTGTCTGTTTCCAACATGCATGGGTTCAGGAAGGCCAGGGTCCTTATTCTCGAAACATCCGTAGCCCCACGGACTCTTAACTTTGATCGCAGCCAATGTGTTACGAATGAGCTTAAGAAGTTAGTAGATCTACGAACGTTTCGAGAATAGCTAGCCCGGTCTTCACCTCCTTCCTGGTGTTCTCCAACAACCAAAACCCGCCGCCGTACATGCCGCCCACGAGTTCAAATAATCCACGATAATCCATCTAATAATTGCAAAACTGTTCGTTCTAATCTGCCTCCATTGTGCATGATCATGGTATCCATAGGTATCCATGGTATCCATTAGTTTAGCGTTCTTGTTTTTGCTGTACCTGTGATATTCTAGTTGTTCAATTGTCGTCTGACGACAGGTTTAATATACACTATACACTTACTCCATTTTACTTTCGAACATGTTCTCTTCACGATAATCCCAGTATGGTGATCTACCTTCAGTTGTTGGCGATCTATAGCCCGTATTTTATATTGCATTGTCTTCTTTACGTGCAACGTTATAGTTTTCCATGCTAGTTTCATGTTTATATCTGTGATATTCTAGTATTTTAACTGTCCATCGTTGGCAGATTTTTACCATGTACATTCCTTCCCAGTGTTAAATGTTCTGGTCACGATATGGCCGAAATATTGCCGATGTGACGTTAAATGTTAACTCACTTACTCTTCACGATACGTCTAAAACATTTGCCGATGTGACGTTAAATATTAACTCACTCACACAAATATTTATAACTGTAGTTGTTCAAGTATTTGGTCATTTAGGTACCTTTTGGAAAGACTTAAATACACTGACCACACAAAAAGGCATTCATACGCTTTCATTGCTGCAGCTGACGAATGCTCCATGCGATGATCAGAGTGGCCAGTGAGTGAATGAGTGACACGTACCCCCTGCAGTTGTAGTTTCTACAAAGACATGTCTGTTGGAATCCCCATTTTCATTTTCAGCCTGTAGTCGGAATATGTAAATCTCTCCAGATATAAGGCCAGCTACTTCCACCACCATCATATCGCTTGTGTCACCATAAGATTTGTAAGCAGTCCACGTTCTTGTAGCAAACTGACGATACTCAATTAGAAATGTCTGAGGCTGTCCTCCATTGAAACCTGGCAGCCACGACAACCACACCGACGACGTTGTTGAATTATCCAGATCTCTAAACTGTGTCGGTGTCTGTGGTGGCCCTTGAAACATATCAATATGAAGACACGAGATAATTGTACACCGGGTACATTAATTGCCAAACTCAAATGAATAAAAATGAAAACAAATTATAAGCAACAGATAACAAAAATACGAATTAATAAACAGAAAACAATATACGGACAGTTGAACATAAGCTCCCGGTAAACCTGAAATCACACCTTCAGTCACTATGCTGACAGTGTGTGTCACTGATCTGTCCACACCATTGTCCACTGTAAGACTGTAGTCACCGAAGTCCTGCTGCTGGAGGTTAGTAAGGTGTAGTCTAGCAGTGACTGAGATGTCTGAGACCGGACTGGATGAACCAGTGAGGTCCTGGCTGGTGCTGATGGATCTACTCCAGGTAAAAGTAGGAAGGGGGTAGGCCAGGACTGACACAGACACAGTCACGTCACCACCCAGCATTGCGGCAAACCTGAGTTGCTGGGACACTGAGTCATCAAGTCGAGGTAAACCTGGTTAAATTTAAAGCAAAACGTCACGTAAAGTTTCGGGGACAAATGCTATTTGAGTGACACTCGATGAGAACCTGGTTGAATCAGGAGGACAGCATTCATATTGAATTGGAAGAAGCAATACCCATTTTCGTGGTCAAACAAGGAAGAGCAAGGCGAATATCAAACAGAAACCTTGCAGAGTTTGTCGAGATGTATGACTTTTCTTTACTTATTGTGCTCGTTTTATAAGATTGTAGCGATGGTATTACATAGCTAAGAATCAAATCATTGTTGGATGTCCTAGTCTCAACAGTTATTGACGAGGTTTTATTTGATCAAACACCGTACATGAAACCATTACAACAGCACCAAACAGAAATTACATTTCACCAGCAACTCCACCGTCTTGTTGACAGGTTCCCCGATGTCGTTAGAGGCAGTACAAGAGTAGTTCCCTCTTTGTCTGCAGTCTGCTGATTGCAGTTTATATGTTGCTGTTAAAGAGTCATCTGCCCTAGTCAAGTCCTCAGTTCCATTGAGTAACCTGATGACTGACCATGGCTTGCTGTCAACCTGACAGCGTAAGGTGGCCAAAACAGACTCGTTAACTGTCACTGAGTCTTTGTGAGAGTTGACGGTAAATATAGTTATGTCTGCTGGATCTGAAAATATGAACCGGTGCATCACTGACATTGTATTGGTTGCACACTGAATTCAACAGGGACTGAAAGAAGCGCAAAAAACTATCAACATTGACTAACACTGTCACTGGTGTAGACAATATACCTACACTGGACATCAACACCGACTGTAACGCTGTCACTACTCCCGTATGTATTATAAGGCTGACACCTGTAGGAGCCTGTGTTGGATCTGTCAGCTTGACCCTTGAGCACGGTTCCACTGCTGAAAACTGTTCCATTGTGTAACCACCTGTAGCTACACCCGGGTCTACAGAGGGCGGAGCATGTAATTGATGGAAGAGCCTGGTGTTCTGTCACAGTGTAGAAGGAGGTGGAAGGGGTGAGGGAGATCTGGTAGGGGCCGTCTGGAATAAATAGTAATGTGGCACTCGCCATGTATGTATGATTTGAACCGTAAATACATTAAGCCAGATATACACCTTTTGTGCGTTACTGTTCCAAATAGTTGGGTCTATTAGGAAGTAGTTAGCAGAAGATGACAGTAAAGGCAGCTGACTGACGACCAATACAGACGACCAGCTGACGAGCAAGTCCATTTCTACATATCACACGTTTCATTGGGTGAGTAATAATTTCAGTAATTCCTAAACCACGGTTAGCTTTATTACGAAAATCAATATTTGTAACTCTTGTCAGCCTTTTATGCTTCCTTCCATTTTCTTTGCACATTTCTGTTTTTCATCTTGGGTCGCATAATTGTATATTGCTACCCATATTGACCTATGATCAGGTTTTAAGGAATGAGTAATGTGTATGCTATACTCACACTCAGGCTCCATGTTGTACACCTGGCTCCACTCTGACTCTAGACCCTGACTTTCCCTGGCTCTACATCTGTAGCTGTGACTGTCCCGGGAGCTCACTGTGAAGGCGTAAGGGGAACCAGGGGAGGTAACTGTGATGTCAGTGTCGTCACGCTGCCAGCTGTAGGTCAAGGTCAGGCCATGGTCAGCTGGGACAGAGGTAGAGGTGGAGCTGCAGGTCAAGTTCACTTGCTGTGTGTAGACAGGTGTTGTTGACATTGGACGGCCAGGTGTTGTGGGTTTACCTTACAAGATACATTCGCACTTAATGCTGAAATATGTCCTTATGTTTTTGTATCTGATTCGTCTTGATTTTTTCTTGTGTTAAGTAACGCTGTAGCTTGTGCATGTGGACCCAAGGTATATAATATAATTCAAGCCCCTGATGCCATGTATGAAACAATGTGCAGTTTCCTTGAAAAGATACCTGGACAAAGTACAATAATATACTTAATTCCAAATGAAACGCGACATGCTCATTTGAAATTAGAGCTGTTACACCACACTCATGTTTCCAGCCACCACATGTTATGTCCAGAAAGCACCAAAAAATGATTATCGACAACAGCAACAACAATAGATTTTAGATCTGAGGAAATGTTTCTTGAGTCTACCCTGACATTAGACAAGTTCAGAAGCTCAAGCTGACATTTGATGTTATCAGCACTTGTATTGCTTTTCACTTCAGTACAGAGTCTTCTTATTGACATAAATCAATTGAATGAAATCACGGGGAATGTTATTGTACTCATTCAACACTGGATTCCCCAACTGCCGCCGATTTTTTGGATCAACTGGTCTTTGACGAAGGCGTCGGTCCAGCTCGTCCCAGGGATGTAAACCCAGGACTAAGAGGTGGCGAAGCCACTATCTGGATGTGGTGATTGGCCAGGAATGCTCCTATGAAAATGACAGTGTAGGCGAGGGCGTTATCGTGCTGGAACTGTGGTCTGGGTCTAAAGAACTAGACGACAGTGGCATCATGCAGTTACACCCATTTCACGACCCTGACCGTTGTGTTGGAAGATTACAGGTGGCACATGCCTTCACTACCAAATTATAAAGGAAGCCCCATCCCAACGGTCACATTCCAGAACGCGTATGTCTCTTAAACGCTATATTCTCATTCTTCCATCTGCTACTTGGAAACAAAAACGACTCTCGCCTGAGAAAAACAATGTTCTGCCACTGTGCATATCTCCAGTACGTATCTTGGTGAGGCAATGCTAAGTGAAGACGACGATGCCGTTTCATCAACATCAGTCCAATATAGGGCCTCCTACAGTGAAGTCTGTGTGCTCTTAAACGTCGACGCACAGCTGTCTATCGGGCTGTAACAGTAGCTGGCAGAGTGCGGTTGCGAAGACCACAAGACCGCGAAGACGTAACTATGTAACGATCTTGACTGCGTTACGTCACTCGTGGCCTTCCATCTCTAGGCCGATGTTTCACAGAATTCCTTTAATTTTGCTCTCGTCCGATGTACTCCCATATCTCGTATGAAGTTGACAACTCTGGAACCAGCATTAATCATCCCAAGAACACTTCGACGTGCTTTGTTGCTCGGACGTGACATTCTATGAGTCATTCTGAACGAGACCACAACAGAAACCACCGCTGCATCTTTTAAAAGTTTCTTTTTCTCTCGTTTTTTCTTGAAGAAAGTGTTGTATCATTAAATTCACGTGCACAAGCCAGTCAGGGCATGCGTTTCTGTTGTTTTCCCCTCAAAAGTGTCCAATAATTAGGTTCAGTTGTTACAGCTAGTTTAGATGTTTTGTTTCAGAAGTTTCATTTCGACAATTGGTTTCAAAGACCATTTAACATACACATTCGCTATGATTGTAAAGTCGATAAGACAATTTCAAAAACAAACATGAATGTCGCATTTCTTTTGAAACTACGAATATTATTCTTTGCGGCAGTGAACGGAAACGGAAAACGGAAGCGACGGAAGCCGTCATCTCGATTCTCGATACCGTCATCTCGATTATCAACGCCATATATTCTGTTACTTGTTATTCGTGTTGTTGGAGTACTGTGATGAGGAAGAGTGGTATTCAGGTATGGGGAGATGTAGAGATTTTGTATGTGGGCACCTTCCCATCTCTCTATATACAACAAAAAACAAACAAAAAGCAAAACAAAAAACAAAGCAAAAAACAAACAAACAAGAAAACCACTCCATTCAGACGCATGAAAAATTTTAAAGTATGAATTTTCTTTTTCAGTAAAACAACGGCATTGTTCAGAATGGTATAATGCGTATGTAATCTGTGTAACCATCTACGCCACTGTCCCTAGAGATCGTCATTTACATCAACTATTCAACATCAACAATACTCATGAATACATCAACTGCTGAAATAATTCATTTTGGTGAAGCTGAAAGTAGTTATCCAGCATCATATAGATTTTGAGCTTTGGTCCATGCAGTGCGTTCACTTAGATATGTGAGGTTTTGGGTAAATTATACATGTATAGATCTATTAGACCATGAGGGAAAGATCTTATCTAATATACTGCATTAATATAGTTTATCCGAATATGCATCAGGGACATACAGAGGCCTCTCCAAACATCCATAAACAACAACTGAACACCTACTCACCCAGGACAACAAGTTTCCTTCCACAGTTTTGTATCACACTATTGCTACCCCCATTCCCACACGTGTATGTCCCTGCATCTGATGTCTGGATGTTGCTGAGGGTGAAGGTGACATTCCTGGCTGCTATGTTCCCCTGGTACACCAGTCTATCTCTGTAATTGGCAGTGGGGAGGAATATCCCAGAACCTGTCACTATGAACACAGTGTCACCAGCAGGACTGATAGCATAGAAACTGGCTCCTGCCCCAAGACCTCCCTGTGTAATCTCCCAGCTGAACCTGGCTGTGTCAGACACTGCAGACAACACTGGACTGGCACTGGCTGCACCTGATACAACACCTGCACACCGAAAACATGTGGTTATGAAGAAGGTCATTCACAAAGCAGGGCGGTGTATTACACCAGCTAGAGACTTTCACTGTTTGACTTTGTTTGTGTAATGTAATTATATGTTTTTACTTCATTACCTTAGGAAGACATTGCATGATATGACCGTCATAAGAAACGCACCTGCTACCACATATAATATTGCAGCTGGGGTCGTGTTCATCACGCCGTTTGTCTAACACCTCCGTAACAATCTGAAATAAAGTTTCAACATGTATATAGATACTGTTTTCAACGAGATATACGTAAAAGTGAAGGGTCACTGTTACTCGTTACTCTCTGTTTGCAGTTACTATGCCATGAATGTGTGTGTATGTGTGTGTGCTTTTCGTGTGTGTTTTCTTCCTTTCCTTGTCTGTGTGTCTTTTATGGGCTACACTATCATTCTGTAATATTAACATGTTTCCATGATGATTATTGATTCAGAAGAATATGTTCGTATTAGCTTGAAATATGCCTTCATCATGATCTTCGATTCGTATGAAAGCATTTGAAACTATGAACTCTGACACAAAGCATAGTTTACTATTCCTATTCCTATACACGAACACATACAACAAATGTTTCACTTCAAGTTAGCTACATATGGCTAGGAATTCCACGTTTCATAGGTTCGTCACTCGGTACTTCCAAGATCGAATGATGATGACAAGGTCGCATGTCGTCGCGATACACGATCACTAGATTTTGAAACACCTAAGAGGTACCTGTTACCTGAGTTGCCAAAGTAGTATTTTCCCTGTAAGGAAGATAATCAACCGCATCTGAGATATATATAAGTGTTTGGATATTTTCATCTACACATTCTGTTTCTACGACACCAAATGAATTGAAATCTTCTTGCTTATTAGCATTTACTGTATTTCCAACCAGGAAAGATGTGGACATACACACTACAAACCCCATATCATTGTGCATTAGTATGACTCACGTTCACATTGCACGCGTGCATATTGAAATATATGATGTAACACTAGCTTGGGCAAAGGGAGACAAATCTGTACATCCATATACATACGTCATAGACAGGCAAACCCAAAACGTTGACTGTTTATAGTGCTGAGACCTTGTCAGTGAAAATACATAAGCTGATGCCAATGTTTACTGTCACAATCTCCTTGAGAAGGCAGTACAAATACGCAATGTCGTATGAAAGAAATATATACACTATACATACCGACTGGGAACTGGGGTTGTGAGGTACAAACTGCAGACTTCCTGTGTAACCGGGTAGATCAACACGGAAGTAGAATGTATGCCTGCATATCACTCACTCCAGACTAAAGCTGATCCAAATGTGGGTCATATGAATACAGGTTTCCATAATGCTTCTTTTATTCCGGTTAGTAAATCAGCGGTCCATGTAGATAACACGCAAAACATTAACAACGAGTTTGGAGTAGGCTGTGTATTTACAATGAACGAACGTTCAACTCTGAAGTTGCAAACTAAATCAACCAGCTGATATAAGCAAAGCAAAACTCAACAAGCTGATACAAAAACATAACTCAGAAAGAAAAAAGAGAAAGGAAGAAGAAAATAACAAACAAACACAAAGAAATGAAAGAAAAAAGAAAAAGAAAACAACAAAAAAAAACCCACGACGTTTTAGTGAATAATGATTTGACACAATACAGTTTAAGGGTTACCGAAAAGTGATACTTTTCTGTGGCTACTGTCTTCCCAGTATATGGAATAAGTCGCAGTTTCTTTAGTCAGAATGTTCTTTCATGAGAAAGTCGATTGTTCATTCATTGTCATGACGTACACGATGCTTGGAAGGGATATCGAGGCAAGCAATAGTTTCATACACACCATGGTTGCTATTTTGTCCCCATCTGTATGGCTCGATCATCACCGTAAAAATAACCAAGAAACTGGCTTGATCACTGTTCCTGCTTAATGTAACAAATATGTGTGGTCTCGGGAAAATACAACTGGACCTTATGATTTTACAAGTACATTCTTCACTGTAAGTACGGATGTCAGTTAAACATAACTGCAATGGGCTACATGTATGGTTTTTGACATTGAAGGATTTTTTTCGCATATAAACAGCAGAAACAAATACCACTAACAATTTGCCCCACTGGTATCTTGCATGCTCCGGGTGTATCCCGTGCAGGTGATTGTGTTAAAATTAAACTTGTAAAGAAAGGATCCTGTCTGATTCCACTATATTGCTTCAGAGCAGTTATCTTTAGAGCAATAACGACATCTGTCAATATGTCCTGGTTGAATGCTACACATACCGTTATACACGGTTTGACTGTACTGTTATCCTTAGCCTTTACACTTTGCACTAGATTTGAAGGAAAACTCGACCCGGCTCTCTCGGTTGAAGAACCATGAATAAGCAGCCTCTAAACTAAAGCAATATCATCAACCCAATGCCTTTCTTTTTCAGAAACAAGAACGAAACAAGGAGCAACCAATCAGGAACACACCCAAGAAACATTGAGAAAGAATTCTGTGTCCCTTTAAACAAGCTTAGGTTATGAGTGAGGGAGTGACTTAATATTTATCGTCAGATCGGCAACGTTTCAGCCATATCGGGACGGGAACATAACACTGAAATGGCATATTTGTGTAACATAAGCATCTGTCGACAAAAGATAGTAAAAACACTAGAATATCACAGATATGAATATAAAACCAGCATGAAAAACTAAAACATTGTAATTAAGGAAGACAATACATTAGAAAACACGGGCTACAGATAGCCAACAACTGAAGGTAGATCACCATACTAGGGACCATGGGGACTTACAGTACCTATACTTCCTGCATGGACCCTACTTGGATTTACATCATCCCTTCAGCTGCTGGCGAGTGTACGAAATGCTTGCCAAATTTAAAATGACAAGAATACTACGATTAAAAACCTGGTAGATTTAAATTTACATCGAATGTTTTGGGACTTACGTACCCTGTAAGGAGGACAATAATTTTACAATACTTCAACCCCCTTTGAGGGTACACCCAATAACAATCTCAAATACTAAATTACCAGTAATAAAAAATATCTATTTACAATTCTTCAACAAATCCAGTTCTTTTAAAAATGCTATAATTAATTGAGAACTGATATTAGGAAACAGGTCCTCCATACTACGTGATTTAGGTATCCCTTGTGATGGAAAATTCAACGCAATCAAGCAAAACATGCTTGACCGTGATTCTTTCATCACAAGGGATACAAAATGGAGGATCCGCACCTTTCAATGTGTATTTATGCGTGTATCTGGTGTGACCAATACGGCATCCTCTCATAATGACCTTTTCAAAGCTGGACTGACAACCCAAGTAAAAATAACCAATAAAGGGTTCTATTTCATGTAATGTATTGATGCCTACCTGGGTGTCCCACTTCTTCTGTATCAGATCACGAATATAAGATCTAATGTTAGCTTTATAACCAGTTTATGGAATAAGAAGTGATGTCACAGAGTGTTGAGTGCTTCCTTGGCAGCAAGATCGGCCATTGCATTACCGGAAATGCCTACGTGGCTGGGTTACCAACAGAAGACGATGTCGTATTTGCCATTAGCAAGCGTATTATACAATTCAACAATTTCAATTAAAAGTGGATGTTTACATGAAATATTTTTACTAGCCAGAAGGCAAGAAAGGGAGTCGTAAAAGATTATATACAGTTTATGTTTAGGGTGTCTTTGAATTTATTTCAGAGCCGTTAATATGGTTTTAGTTTCAGCTGTAATAATAGAACTGTTGTCTGACAATCTAGAAGATATTGTCCTGGATCCAATGACAGTGGCACATGGAGTTTGGGGCTGCTTTTGCAGGCTCCACCATAAACGATGGAGCCATAATCAAGTTTATAACGCTCGAGAGATCGATATAGAAAGGTAGCTTGATCCCCTCCCCACTTTCAACAAGTCAAGAGCTTTCAAGCATTTAGGTTTAAGTGGTTTAATACGTGGCTAAAACGTTAAGTGTGAATCAAACATTAGACCCAAGAACTCGGCTTCCTTCACGACTTTAATTTTGTTTTGGGCGTGCCATCTAGAGATTGTTCAGGGTCCTCATGTGGTTTGTTTTTACGACAAAAATGTATGCAGTTAGTTTTTTATTTAGAGAATTTAAAGCCGTTTTCAAGACACCATTTATTAATCTTGTTTAGACACAACTGTGGTTGCCGTTCAGTGGTATGTATATTTTCCTACGACAGGGCGGTGGCTCATGGGCCAATCTAGTAGATTGATTAATTTTGAATTAATCTTCTCTTGGAGGATACCATTTTAGTATTCTTGGTGCTGCCAGTCGGAGAGCCACTGGTATATAGCATTGTCCATGTGATACTCGGTGAAGGGTGGGGAGCTGGGATGGTGAACTTTCTATTACTAACCATGGCTCAACCCAAAAACATAAACGAGCACTAGATGAGTGTTTGTCCTCTGACGAGGACAGTGCTACAAGCATATTACCGGATACATAGAGTAGATGTTTGGTTGTATCTTCTACTGACGGTGAACCTCTAAAACTCAATCCATTTGACACATCAAAAGCAATGTATGGACTTGTTAGTGATGTCCAAGCTGTTACAAACATTAGATCTGGGTTTCTCCTCATAGAGTGTAAAACAGCGTAACAATCAGCTACCCGCATAGGTACAAAACAGCTTGCAAATACTGCAGTATCTGTTTCTCCACATAAGTCTTTAAACAGCAGCAAAGGCATCTTGAGAGACAGAGACATGTGCCTTGCTCACATGAGTGAAACAGAAATCGGCACGGAACTACAAAATCAAGCAGTCACTCATGTGAAACGATTCACTTTTAAGAAAAATGGAGAAACTTTAAATACAAACACTTATTTGATTTCTTTTTCACAACCGAAACCCCAAACGTATATCAAAGGTGGATATTGTAATATCGAAGTTGAGCAATTTATTTCAAATCCACTTTGTTGTTACAAGTGTCAAAAGTTTGGGCACGGTGCCCAATCTTGCAGGAATCGTGCAACATGCTGTAGATATGGTGAAGAAGATCATGAAGGTTCTGACTGTTTGTCTTCTCCAAAATGTGTTAATTGTCTTGGGGACCATGTCACCTATCATGAGGCAAAACGTTTAGTAAATGCAGCCTCGCCACATCAGACAGATATCACCTGGCAAACTGACAAACATACTTTAAGAACATCAGATTCTGCTGTTGATAAGAATCATGCAACATCAACTTGCCAGACTGATTCACAAACAGTATCTCCTACAATGAAAAATCCTTGTCATAAAAAGATTATGGACACAAATTTGATCGAGTACAAAAGGGATCACGTGATCCTGTACAAATCTAGTTTCAAGTTTTAGAAGACATGGACGTCTCTCCTCATCCCTGTACGCGAAATAGAAGCAGTTCGCCTCGGAAGGGGAAAAGTCGGTTCCCAGTACTACCACCTCCTATAAAATGAACAATATCTCCTTAATCCAATGAAATTGCAGAGGACTTAGGACCAATTTTAATGAAGTACAATTACTAGCACAGGGCTTTAAACCATCAGCATTTAGTTTTCAAGAAACGTACTTGAAACAAAATGATAAGTTCAAATTGCATAAGTACCGTTTTTATCATTCTTTTTCACCCCCTGGTGACAAAGCCACTGGTTGATCTTCCAAATTGGTGAGACATGGCATTATTCATAGCCCTGTTCCTCTTAAAACTAATCTTCAGGCTGTTGCTGCTCGTCTTACTTTACATATAACCCATACCCTTTGTTCCTTGTATATCTCCCCTTCTTCCACTCTCCATCAAACTGATCCTCAAGATTTGACCAATTACCAAACCCTGTATCATAATGGGTGATCTGAATGGACATAACCCATTATGGGGAAGTCCTGATACCAACCGTAAAGGGAAAGTTCTCGAAGAGTTTATATCTGATAATGATTTATGTATATTCAATGATGGCTCTGACACAGGGATGATATAAATCCAAGTAGGATCCATGCAGGAAGCAAATGTACTGTAAGTCCCCATGGTCCTTTGTATGGTGATCTACCCTCAGTTGTTGGCAACCTACAGCTCATTTTTATGTTGTACTGTGCTCTATAGATACATTGTTTTAGGTGTATTCACTAGTTTTACATTCTACTCTGTGATATTCTAGTTAGTTTTACTGTCTTTCGTTGACCGGGTTTTACAATGTATGTGCTAGTAATTCATTTGTATTATCATAATTACTCGTTCTCGTCACGATATGGCTGCAATATTGCCGATGTGACGTTAAATATTTACTCACTCACCCAAACGCACTAAGTGACTGTATTTCTGTTTTTATGGAAACCACATTGTATCTCTGTGGTAAGGTTACCAGTTACAGTTACAGTTTCCAAGTATCAAACAAGTCGATTATTTATCATGCGTTCCATGGTGGTGTAAACACACCTAGTTAATGAAATTGGTCGATAATTGGATGGATCGGTATGATCACGTCCATGTTTAGGTATTGGTACTACTATGGCGTCACACCATGAGGGAGGAAAGTTAACCGATGTCCA
Source organism: Haliotis asinina (assembly GCF_037392515.1). NCBI lineage: Eukaryota > Metazoa > Mollusca > Gastropoda > Lepetellida > Haliotidae > Haliotis > Haliotis asinina. The sequence goes on from NC_090280.1 coordinate 15,629,902, forward strand.
AATATCATCAAAAATAGTCAACAGTGTTTGAAGACAAGATCCTGGTAAGTGAAGAGCGGTATAGAGCTCACGAATAGAAAATAGTTCGTTATAGTCTTCCCCGTTCTTGTTGTTAGGTACATAATAAGAAGAGGATGAGTGTTTAGCGAGGGTTTCACCCAATGTATTTGCAATATTTGATTTATCGGTAAGTAATTGATCTCCATGTTTAAGATGATGGACACTAGATTTAGTACCTTTAATTTTCTGAACCATGTTCCATACCTTGGACATGGGTGTCTGAGAAATTATTTTGGATACATAATTTTGCCAGGATTCGCGTTTGTTCTGTTTAAAAGAACGACGCGCTTTAGCATTTAAAATTTTAAATTTATTTAAATTATGCACCATAGGGTGGCGTCGGAAATAATATTCTGCCTTTTTCCCTAGCCTTCCAGCTTGTTTGCATTCACCAGTGAACCATGGTTTTCTTATGTGTGGAACTGCAGAGGACTTTGGTATACACTCATCAGCTATGGAATTCAGTTCATCAGAAAAAGCATTTAATAGCATCGGGTACGTCAGCAAAACGGTCAGGTTTACGTTTAGCAGCCCAGTTAGCCTTTTTACAATTCCACCTTGATGATGGAGGAATATCAGATGGAATTACAGGTTTTAGTATAGTAGGAAAATGGTCACTTCCACAGAGGTCATCGTGGATAAAGTCGAGGCCACTCACTACTTTCAATATGTATAAGACAGTTTCAAGGTTTTCCTTGCAAAATCTAATTCTAAAGTGTCTGCCTATGGAAATATGTATTGACTAGCTAAATGCAATTTGACAAGTGACCCGCTGAGGTATGGGGTGAGTGACTTTAGTTTTACGCCGCATTCAGCTATATTCCAGCTATATGGCGGCGGTCTATAAATAATCGAGTCTGGAGCAGACAATCCAGTCATCAACAACATGAACATCGATCTGCGCAATTGGGAACCGATGACATATGTCAACCAAGTGAGCGAACCTGACCACCTGACCCCGTTAGTCGCCTCGTACGACAAGCATAGTCGCCTTTTATGGCAAGTATGGGTTACTGAAGGCCTGTTCTACCCCGCACCTTCACGGGTCCACTGAGGTATGACTTGCTGGAGACCAGCCCCGTTTCTCAAAACCCTCGTAAGCCTAAGATCTCGTAGCTTTTTTATCGTAGCATTCGTACCTCCCTATGTTACAGTATAGGAGGGACGAGTGCTACGAGGAAGGTTACGAGATCTTAGACTTACGAGACTTTTGTGAAACGGGGCCCAGCTAGTACTGGCGACATACACTGTGTTGTCAGTTTTAGCATTTGGAATCATCTACAATCTAGGGATGGAATGGGTTCACATTTTCAGCCCCCTATCACCCTGACATCAAATATATTCTTCAGCCCTGAGGCTAAAATTTCGTCTTTTGCAATATCTCAACCATGTATTATCTTAACAATGTGATTCTGAATTGTGTGTAAATCTGCAAAGATAACGCAACATTATATTCATATAACATTACATTGTTTCATCTATTAGTCACATGAGCATATCGGGTCTGGGTTTTGAGGCAGGTACTCCGGAACTCATTACCCACCTGTCCCTGGTGTTCGGGTTTCCTGTCTCAGTCCTACTACAATCCATATAATGAGACTGACTATGCATTGGTTCAGGTTCACAAAATGTTAGGTCCAAGCTGAGCTACGGCAACTAATATGGTCAAGTGGTCGTTCGCATTTGTTTCATGCATCCCACTTGCAAAGGTCGATGCTCATAGTGTCATGACCAGGTTTTGTGTAACTCTTTTGTGTTTATCATTACAGACCACTAAATCTGAGGCCTACTTATGTTTATGAATGCTGCAATAAATCAAGAATATGTTTATATGAATTTTGTCTTGGCATATCTTTGAGTTGTCCATAAAAGTAGTCACTTAGTGTTTTGTATACACATGAGCATTAATTAAGCACCACCCATTTTCATGCTATAAGACTGTGTATTACACATCACACTCGTCATTCATGATATGGAAACCAAACACATGGTTATAATGTTGTTAACTGAACCATCTAAAGTGTCAGTCAATCAACTATCAACACTGCTCTTTCTTTCGGCTGTAATTTATTGACGCTCATATGGGGGCACTAAAAACGTTATCGATAATCATGTCCAAAACTACGGTAACACGGACAATGTATGTGGTCCAACGTACACAAAGTTTTCAAAAAGACTTTCACTGTTCAATCCTAAGCCAACAGTTATGGTGACATCAATCTTTGGTGTATCCTCTCGTCGCACGGATAACTGCTGCAACCCTCCTCCTCATGCTGGAAATCAAACATCGAATGCGCATCATTGCAATCCTCTGGCATTCCTTTTGAAGAGCCTGGGCTAATTCCTGTAGATAGAACAGGTGGATCCCCTACTTGAACCTGACGCCCAGGTTGTCCCATAAATGCCCAAATGGGTTGAGATCAGGGCTTCTCGCAGGCCAAGGTAAACAAGCAACTGCGTTGTTCTGCAAGCATGCGATAACAGCTCTGGAACGATGGGACCTAGCAGTATCGTCCATAAATACCAAGGGTGTGGTTATCAAAATGCGGGACAACAGCAGCTTCCATTACTTGAATGGTGATAAGATAGGAGATAAGTCATGGGAGATACAACCCCACACTATTACAGAGCTGCCGCCAAAGGGTTCAGCTGCATGGGTCATCCGCTGTTGATAAGCCTCATTACTCCTCCAAACTCGCCAACAGTCATCAGTAACACGAAGAAGAAAACGTCTTTCATCGGATCCTGCGCCATGTCCTCAGATTGTGGTTCTGCCGTTGATTACACCACGTCAAACGTTGAACCTTGTGTCTATCAGTGAGTAAAGGACGTCTTACTGGACGACGTGCACTGAGTCCAGCGGACCTGAGCCTCCTTCGGATAGTGCTGTTTGAGAGACGAACGCCCACTCTCCATTGTCTTCTGAGATCTCTGGCACTGGTCATGGGCCTGCGTCTCACTAGTCGGACTAGGGCAGCTGGAGGGTTGACGTCATCACGGGGAGTGGTCTTCCTGATCGTGGACGATCCTTGACGAATCCAGTTGGCGTATGTTTTGTTACAAGGCGACTAATGACAGTGTGACTGACATTCAATCTGGACTCAATGCTGAGACAGGACAAACCAGCTTCATGTATACTAATAATCTGCTATCTGGCATTTTCAGAAACCCTACGCCTCGGCATGTCCCATAAAGTTTAATTTCAGCACTGTTCACTTATTGATGCGTCGATAAGAAAGCAAGGAGAATACTTCATTTCACCATTTTAAACCCCTCAGTCGCTTGTACCATGACATAACTTTAGCATGAAAAGCGTGCATTTGAGTCAGCACGTGAATTTCATGCTAGGTGCATGTGTATTTAGATATAACTGGTTGAATTCTCTGTTTTGATCCTTCTTTGTTACAATGGACAGTTATTTTTGGTGATGCTTAATTAATGCTCATGTGCATAGTTAAAGCAATACGTTTTTGTCGTAAAAGAACTGCATTGAATATTCTGCTGTAATAGTGTTGCAAATAAGTTAAGGCTAATATGTGTCGTGGTGGACATTCTTCAACTTCATATCTCTGCATGTAAAAGTCCTGTTTCAATGTTTTCATTCAGTGCTATCCCTCGCCTATCGGCTTTTGTAACACTGATGCAAAGAGTACACGAGATCGTATTACCCTCGGGAGAATGAAACAGCTTACTTTGTATGTTCCTGGCGCTTGGTGGAGGAGTGACGAAGGTGACTGCAAAGGGTTATTTTCTGTTCTTGTTCTGATCTTGGGAATTTTGGGTAGCCTAGTGGAAAAAGTACGTGCACCTCACAGTGAGGACTCGTGTCCAATTCCCTACATATGTGCAGCGTGCAAAGCACCCTCCTGGTATCCCCTGTCGTGTATTGCTGGGAATTTCGCTAAAGGTGACGTAAAGCTATACGCACATCGATGCTTATGCAGTTGATCACTGACTCGATTATTAACAGACCGCCGCCATAAAGCAGGAATATTGCTGAGTGCTAAGTAAAACTAAACTCATTCACGCATACGTGAGCTGCCACTTGTACAGCAATGGCGATATATCATCCACATATTTGTTCCATGTCTAACATTTGTGTTTACAGACGAAGACAAGGATACCCATGAGCTCAAACCTGACATATGCGGAGATAAAAACTCTCATCGAACATGTGTTTTCTATATGGTTATTATTAGCCTTCTGACGATCTATCGGTACGCATCGGTTCCGTCGGGTGTGAATGAATCTCGTTTTCGTTAGTGAACCTTTTGCATGTTCGCAGAACATTCCATCTGCGGTATTATTCAGGACGTTTGTGTATTTGGTTTAGTGATGAGTTGATGCTCTCCAACGTCTGGCAAGAGCGATCCCTTCTTGAATCCTTCTCCGGCCTGACATGCCCTCTATTCTTTGTCCGAGAGTAATACATTTCACCACATATATTTTGCCGAGTATGTGCGTATGTCCTGGATATACTTCAAATGGTCTAGTGAGTCTTCCCTGGAAACTTCAGCATTTCTTACTCAGTGTCTCAGCATCCCATATTGCCATACTATACAGCCCTATTTCAAGAGAAACGTCTGACTAGATCGCTGTGCCCTGTAGCCAAGCGAGATAATCACTTATAACATTACACTTATAACTTAACATTAACAGTGTAAGGGAGCGAACTCCTCCAACACTGAGTAAACGTAGACAAAGCTGACGTGCAAATTGGCCACACTACTATTTAACACAAGAAGAAAGAACACACTCTTAGAACACAAAGGAAGTCAAGCCCCTGTTTTCTGCATCATTCATACTTCCCAAATTACAAATATACATACATTTTTTTATGAAGCGCTCTTTCGTCAAATTTTCTTCACAATGATGAATTTGAAATTCACTGCACTAAAAGGTTTTGTATGAATAAATCATTACGGCAAACGGTTTAGTGGACCAAATATCCTTCCGGCTCCATAAGAGGGGTGTCGGCGAGCTCTTAGCGTTACCTAGCACCCACCACGAGCAGGTGGCTCGCCACGGGTGCGGTCTCCTTTATGAATCCACACAGTCAAACATTAACCGCCTTCAGAGAATTCAAAATAAAACTGCTCGTATGGTTTTTATATCAACTCAGTCCACCGACATAACTGAGATCTTCACTGTTTAGCAATTCGTGCTTGTGTTGTTTTTAAACTTCTGTGCGTACTAGTGTATTTACGGAACTGCTTCTGAGTATATATGTGAACTCCTGACACAGTACCAGCCAGCTAGATGTTCAAAGTTCAAAGCAACTCCTCGACATTTCCCTCTTTCAGCTGAAAACACGTGAAGGCAAATCTTTCAGTGTGTCAGCAGCTGTCAAGTGCACTCAGGTCCCTTACTCTTTAAAAACCTCTAACTCTCTTCCATGATTCAAAGCCCGTCTGACGACATGTGTTCAACAACTATCTTTGACTCTTGACATACTTGAAGCACATACTGCTTGGTTATTTATATGTTTTGGCGATGTTTTGAAAATTACTATGTGTATACAGACAATGTAAAGATGTTACTTTTCATTCAAACTTGTTAACAAAGATTATAGATGTTCCTTGAGCCTTTACATATTTTCAGTAAGACGAATCAGCAGAAAATGTTTTAGAGACAGAAAACATAGGAATAACTTTTTGACAACTTTACACACTCTACAACCGTCGTTTCGTATTTTAACAGTTTTATCTTTGTCCGAGCAGCGTTTTATTTCAACATTTGCACATTTCAACTACAGTTATGGCTTTTTTCGGCATGGTCGAAAATAGGACAATGCAACTCTTCTGTGAAAATGATGCATGTTACCTAAATATGAATGCATTTGAGACTTTTTATCGTCATTTGTATAAATCTGTGTCTTCAAGCATTCTTGTAAACTAATAACTGCTACCATATCTTTGATAATTTTGAACTAATGCACAAAGGTAGGAAGGTAACGTTTACTGTGCCGTTTAGTATATCATGGTTATCAGGCAGAAAACATGGTAAATACTCAGTATGTTATAAAGAAAAAACAAGTACGGTGACAATGTGGAGACAATCGATTACATCTTGACGTGAGTGGGAGTTTTTTACAGAAGCAGCAAGTGTTGACTGATGAGTATGTCGTATGGATACTGGCAACCAACTAACCCGTGTTCCACACAACCTAAGCTATCATCAAACGACACTGACCCCTCATGATTAGAGATCAAGGATGTTTTATTCACCCTGCATACGACGAACTCGCCTCCTTGCTGTTTTTTTTTTGTTAATTATACATTGGATATATATAGCCCAATCTTCTATCTGATACACATCTGGTAACAATACAAAAACCTGTATCGAAACGTTGCACCACCTGAATAAGGAAATGGTTCATCAATAAAGGCTGCACTTATATGACTCTCCAGCTTCTCCAAATGCCACTCAAAAATAGCATCTTTGATGATTGGCAGCTGCAGAATGTTAGCACAATGCTGTTCAATTTTGGCTGGCGAAATGATGGTTTTGAGCCTACAAACGGTTAAAGAAACATTGATTATGAAGAAAGCGACAGCATTGATGCCAAGTCTGAAATCTGCCTATTTACACATCAGAATAGCCCAACACTGCAGACACTTCAGTCTAATTGTTGATATAAAAATGCGTAATGTCGTCAAAAGGCATATCATACAAATCAGAATCATGACATTAAGGACCTTGCTGCTCAATCAGAATTCTGACATTCAGGACCTTGCGCATCAGACATTCAGCGGCACCCGTGGCGAGCCACCTCCTCGTGGTGGGTGCTGGGTAACGCCACGAGCTCGCCGACACCCCCGTTGTGGACCCGGGGGATATTTGGTCCACCTACCCGTTTGCCGAAGGTTGCGGTCCTGTGTCGGTGGAGGAGGGGATCCTGGTGGTTGAGGGCAGTGGGTTCTTGGAACCGTGTTCCTACTGCTCAACACACCACTTTGGCCCTGACTTCACCTAGATGGGAGGTAGAATGGGCCCGATTCTAGCAATCGGCTAGTCATGTCAAGCCCTGTGTTGGACATACCATGTTTTGAGTCTAATGTCCTATTCTTTTGTGTTTGGGCTTCAGTTTTAACAGTTTTTGCCTAGAGTCCTACGTCAGAAGGCGATGGCTCATGGGCCAATCTGTTTAATGTCAACTTCCGAATTCTGTAGGTCTCCAAATTTCTGTCATGTGCAGAACCAGCTGGACATTCACTTTGGTAGGGAAATATAGCTATTCGTGTTACATTTGCTGGAGTATAGCAGACTTGTAGCCCTGATGATGCAGACTGGATTCCTCTGCGACATCGTCCTTTGTTGACACTCGATGGCGGGTGGGGAGCAAGTTTGCCGAACATATTTCTCTCACCATGTCTCTCAGCCAACACTCTGGTTCGTCGAAGACGAAACGCCGTCATGTTGATTCTGTGTCATCTGATGAGGAACTTACACCTGAAGTTAATGATTACTGGCCGAGATTATCCGATGGTAATCCGCTCAAGTTGATTCCGTTTGCCATACCCTTGGGCATCAAAGGTGCCTGTGGAGAATTTAAAAACGTCACTCGACTTCGCTCTGGCTCACTTCTTGTGGAATGTATACAGAGACAACAGTCCGTCAATCTGCTTGGATTAAAGCAGTTTGTAAATGACCCTGTTGTTGTCTCAGTAAACAATACACTTAACTCCTGCCGTGGAATAATTCGAGATCGTGCTCGTTGTCTTTCTGACATGAGCGAGGAGGAGCTTCTGGTCGAATTCAAAAACAAAGGAGTCATTGCTGTTAAACGATTTACAAGGAAACAAAATGACACTGTGATAAAAACAAACACTTATCTTTTCACGTTTGCCCTGCCAACTATCCCACAATCAATATATCTGGATACTTCAACATCAGAGTTGATGTTTATGTTCCAAAGTCTCTCCGGTGTTACCATTGCCAAACATTTGGTCATGGTGCCAGAACTTGTACTCGCACTCAGATATGTTCTCGCTGCGGTGGTACTCATGAGCATTTGGCCTCGTCCAGGTCCTGTCCCATCTTCGTGTATCACTCAAAAATTATGAAAGTGAAATGCACAAATAATCTTTCTTATTCTGAAGCCAAAAGGTTGGTGCCAGATCCGTTTTCAGTTCCAGGTGCATTATCCTTTTCAGCTGGAGCATCTTCTCCTGCCCCTATGAAAAATGTTACGTCAGTGGGTACGTCGTGCCACAGTGACATTTCTTGGATTCATGATAAACAAATATCTGTAAGTGAAAGTATTCTCTCAAGTCAAACGACAAAAACTTCGGCCTCTCAAACCGAACGCCCACCATTGAAGATCCCAGAGCCAGAATCTCCAGAACTTTCTGACACTGAGAACAATGTTCTTCATCAAACAAGGAAAGTAAAAAGCACAAAAAAAGACGAAGGTGCTTCAACACTTGGAGGCGCCACCTTCTTCGCAAACACCTGTAGAGATTCAAAATTTTCTTGAACCGCTGGAAATGGAGGTTACTATTCCGTTTCAAACCAAAAGGAATGTTCTTCCTTCACGTTCTCGTTCACCCATTAACCCACCATGAGTGTAAGTCACATTATACAGTGAAATTGTAGGGGACTTCAGAATAATTTCAACGATCTGCTGTTATTAATTCAAGATTACAAACCATCGGTAATTTGTTTACAAGAAACTTTCCTTAAGACAACAGATATATTTGATTTACGACTTTACAATTCATATCATCACTATTCTCCCGCGGGAGATAAAGCTACTGATGGATTGTCAGTACTAGAGCGACAGGGTGTGATTCACAGTCCTGTTCCTCTAGCTACGCCCCTTCAAGCTGTTGCAGTCCGAGTTACATTAAACATAGTGTTTACTCTTTGTTCTTTGTATATACCACCGTCCCATTCACTTCAACAGTCTGAACTCCAGGCTCTATACGACCAGCTCCCTAAGCCATGTGTTATCATGGGTGATTTAAATGGTCATAACCCAATTCGGGGTTGTCATGATACAAATACCAAGGGCAAAGTACTTGAAGAGTTTTTCTTGAATAATGATGGTTCTCACACGTATTTACATCCTGCCACTGGCACGTATTCGTGCCTTGATGTATCACTAGTTGATTCTAATTTGCTTACAGAATTCGAATGGTCAGTCCATGATGACCTCTGTGGAAGTGATCATTTTCCTACCATTCTAAAATCTGACAACCCCGTTGTCAGGATGGAATTTTACTGAAACTAACTGGGCGTTGTTTGAAACGTTTTGCTTTAACAAACTGCAACCTGTTCAGTTTTTCAGATGTTCCCGATGCCATAAATGTATTCTCAGAAGAACTTCACAAAATAGCAGATGAATGTATCCCGAAGTCCTCTACACATCCTCACATTTGTAAGCCATGGTTCAACGGTGCTTGCAAGCAAGCTAGGAAGACGCGTAAAAAGGCAGAACAATACTTTCGCCGCCATCCAATGGTCCATAATTTGAATAAATTCAAAATTTTAAATGCTAACGCCCGGCGTACATTTAAACAAAATAAACGTCAGTCTTGGCAAAATTATGTCTCCAAGATAAATTCACGAACCCCAATGTCTAAAGTATGGAACATGATACAGAAAATTAAAGGTAAGGGTACTAAATCAAGCATACACCATCTAAAACTTGGAGATCAGTTGTTAACTGATCAATCGGATATTGCTATTAAACTAGGTGAAACACTTGCAAAGCATTCTTCCTCATCAAACTATACACCCCAATTTCAAAAATACCAAAAAAACAGAAGGAAAAGAAAACTATTAATTTTCATTCAGATAACGGGGAAGATTACAATGAAATCTTCTCTATTTCTGAACCCCACACTGCACTTGAACAAGCTCATGATACTGCTTCAGGAAGTGACAATATTCATATCAACTCCTGAAACATTTAGAAACATTATTAAGTGTCTTTGGTGACATTTGGACCTCTGGTAACTTCCCTTCATCCTGGCGTGATGCGATCATTGTACCCATACCTAAGTCTGGACGTGATCATACCGATCCTTCAAATTATAGACCTATTTCTCTGACTAGCTGCGTTTGCAAAACCCTGGAACGCATGGTCAATAATAGAATAACTTGGTACCTGGAATCCAATAATTTACTCACCAATATTCAATGTGGTTTCTGTAAAAATAGCAGTACCATTGACCATTTAGTGCGACTGGAGTCATTCGTGAAGAATGCCATAGTAAACAAACAGCATGCAGTGTCAATCGTTTTCGATTTAGAAAAAGCATATGACACTACATGGAAACACGGTATCTTAAGAGATCTACATAATTTTGGATTACGAGGCCGTTTGTCTCAATTTATATCCGCATTTTTAAACGACAGGCAATTTCAAGTCCGAGTAGGTTCTACCCTTTCAGATTATTACATTCAAGATCATGGTGTGCCACAAGGCAGCATGTTGTCTGTTACTTTATTTAGCATCAAGATCAATAGTTTAGCAAAGGTTTTAAATGATTCAATTGCTGGATCACTTTTCGTGGATGATTTTCACATTTCTTGTCGCGGTAGGAATGTGCATCCCTTTGAACGGCAACTGCAGTTGTGCTTAAACAAAATAAATAAGTGGTGTCTTGAAAACGGCTTTAAATTTTCCAAGTCGAAAACTAATTGTATCCATTTCTGTAGGAAATACAAACCGCATAAGGACCCTGAACTGTTTTTAAATGGTGCTCCTATCAAAGTTGTTAAGGAGGCCAAGTTTTTAGGTCTGATTTTCGACTCTCATCTAACCTTTCTTCCGCATATCAAATCCCTAAAGACTAAATGCCTGAAGGCACTCGATTTATTAAAAGTCGTTTCTAACACAAAATGGGGAGCTGATCAAGCTACCCTCCTACACTTATGTAGATCACTTGTTCGTTCCAAACTTGATTATGGCTCAATTACATATGGAGGAGCCTGCAAGAACAACTTAAAACTATTAGATTCAGTCCATCATCAAGGTCTGAGACTTTGTCATGGCTCCTTTCGAACTTCAACTGTTGACAGCCTGTGCATCGAGGCTGATGAAACATCTCTTGACCAGCGCCTTATAAAATTAGCTTAACAGTATGTAACAAAACTATATTCAAACGAGTCAAACCCTGCATATAACTGTGTTTTCAATCCTCTCTATGAGGATTTATACAATAAGAAATCTTCTCTTGTTCCGCCTCTAGGACATAGAATTAAACCATTTCTCTCTTCGGCCGGCATTGAGCTGGAAAACATAGCTCCCTCCCGTCTTCTTTCTTCTCCTCCTTGGCAGTTGGTTAGGCCACAAGTGGACCTAGCATTAACCACATTTAAAAAATCAGAAACTAATGAATTAAAATATAAACAAGAATATAATCAATTAAATATAGCTCCAACTTCAATATAGCAATTATAAATCCTTATTTACAGATGAGTCCAAGGACGGTGGCGCAGTGGCTTGTGCCAATGTCACTGGATCCAGAACAATGTCTTCTAGGTTACCGAATAGCAGTTCCATATTTACAGCTGAAGCCAATGCAATATTAACAGCTCTTAAATATATTCAAAGACACACTAAACATAAGCAGTGTGTAATCTATTCCGACTGTCTTTCTTGCCTTCAGGCTATTAAAACTTTGTCTTGTAAACATCCACTTTTAATTGAAATTATTGAATTGTATAATGATCTTGCAACTGGCCAATACGACATCGTCTTTTGTTGGTTATCAGCCACGTTGGCATCTCTGGTAACACAATGGCTGATCTTGCAGCCAAGGCAGCACTCAATAAATCTGTAACACCACTTCTTATTCCACACACTGACTATAGAGCTACCAATAGATCTTATATCCGTTACCTGATGCAGACGAAGTGGGACACCCAAGTAGGTATCAATAAATAACATGCAATAAAACCTTATATTGGTTATACCTACTTGGGTTGTCAGTCCAGGTTTGAAGATGTCATCTTGCGACGATGTCGTATTGGCCATACGAGATATACTCATGAATACTTATTCAAAGGTGAGGCTCCTCCGTTCTGCATCCCTTGTGATGAAATAATCACGGTCAAGCATGTTTTGCTTGACTGTGTTGAATATTCCATCACAAGGGATAACTACTTTAAGTCCCGAACTATGAAGGATCTTTTTAACAATAACAGTGGTCATTTAATTATTGCATTAAAAGAATTAGATATGTTAAATGAGTTGTAGATAGATAAATATTTTATGACTGGAATTTTGAATTAGTAACTAAGATTGTTAGTGGCTGCATCCTCGAGGGGGGTTAAAGTACTGTAAAATTATTGTCCTCCTGAGAGGGTACGTAAGTCCACAAACGTTCAAAGTAAATTCAGACACGCCGCTATTTTAATCGTAGTATATGTGTTCTTTTAAATGTATGGCTGTATGTGCCTAAATTGCTAACGACGGAGGGGATGGTGTAAATCCAGCTGGGGTCCATGCAGGTAGCAAAAGTAATGTAAGTCCCCATGGTCCCTAGCATGGTGAACTACCTTCAGTTGTTGGCAATCCATAGCCCATTTTTATATTGTATTGTTCACTATAGTTAAACTGTTTTAGATTTAATTACTAGTCTTAAATGGATATCTGTGATATTTACTAGTGTGTTTACTGTTCGTTGTCAACAGGGTTTTATTTTCTTATATTCATTCATTCTACAATATCAGTATTACTTGTTCTCGTCACGATATGGCTGCTAGATTGCCGATGTGACGATAAATATTATCTCACTCACTCACTCACTCACTCACTCAGACATTCAGGACAACACAGATGGGATGACGGCGTGACGACCATTCGAATGAGAGAGTTCAAATCTAGGTTCTGGTTTTTTTTTTTTGTTGTTGTTTGGATCCAAGAAAGAGGCACAACTGCGTCACGCTTTTATTCATCTTGTTACGAGTATGTATTTTCTATATATTTTGTTATTAATTAAAGGTCACATGCAACGTAAAATACAACTTTGCAGATTCTGATACCTTCCGGTAGGCACTTACCAAAACAAATCATTAAAATGCCAATTCAACATGAAAAAAAATCCCCCACGAAATGGGAGTTCAAACTAAATTTCCCCCAGCGCTGGGGGGAAAAGTGGTTTCAACAGCTGTGTTATGAGCCCATAACGCATGCGCAGTGAACAGGTTCGCGTAGCTTGAAACAGTATGCCTGCCCCGAGTATGAGGTCGTGAGCAGTAGTCTAGTCTTGGTTGTGTATACAAACTAAATAATCTACTCGTTACATAAAAGAACTTGTTAACTGTGGTAAGCAGCCTCTGTCACAGAGAAAACTCAGTGTCTGGTTTATTGACACCTTTATGTCTGCCTGCCTGTCTGCAATATGCAATACACAGCTTCAATCATTGACCACTTGCACTTTGAACTTAACAACTATCAGGCTATATGCTATGAGTGAGTGAGTGCGTTAAGATTTAACGTCACATCGGCAATATTTCAGCCATATCGTGACGGGAACAAACCACTGAAAAGGAATATATGTGTGTTATAAAACCTGTCGACAAAGGACAGTAAAACAACTAAAGTATCACAATTTGAATTAAAACTAGCATGGACAGTTAAAAGTAATATCAATATTTAGACAATACAATATAAAAACAGGCTATAGATCGCCAACAACAGAAGGTAGATCACCATACTAGGGACCATGGGGACTTACAGTACCTTTGCTACCTGCATGGACCCTAGTTGGATTTACACCATCCCTTCAGCTGCTGGCGAGTGTACAATATGCTAGCCAAAATTAAAACAAAAGGAATACTACGATTAAAAGCCTGGTAGACTTAAATTTACTATGAATGTTTTTGGACTATATGCTATGAACAAAATACATTGATTTATGACTTGTGCACCCGAGTCCTGTCTCTGCCACATGATGTAATTAGGCAGGTGTGATACTTGTACACATGACGTGTTTTAATGTCTGTGGGTTGCAAACAAACTACGTGTACATCCATTTTTCTCGGATGAATGGATCTGACTGGTGGTAACCTGGTGCAAACTCTTGTCAGTTTCAAGTCCTGCTTTGTACTTGGACGAATGACAGTTTCCAGCCACGCAGTATGGAGTAGTTCACCATCTCTGCAGAGATGATTTTTGATTGAACCGAACGCAAATTCAGAGAACATGTGTCTACAAATCCCAACATCTTTATATACATTCTTTATGGATAACAACTTCTAGTGCATATAGTTTTGTTTGACAATGATATATGAATCCATACTGAAACGACGGAAGAAAGTACAAAAAAAGAAGTTGTTATGCATAAAGAATCTTACTTTCTTGTGACTCGCCATACTTCTAAAATGCTCATCAAACAGATAATGTTTCTGTACACACAATGAGCCCTCAGTGTATCAGCAAATGAACCGGCCAATTGGAAGTCGTCGTTACACTTGAGTGCACCCCCACCCCGTATGACTGGGTTCGGTCTCCCGAAGGGTTCGTTTCGAGGGAAATAAGCTCAAGTACAAAATACTGCACTTTTGAATCGCGATTGTACTTTTATAATTTCGTTTTTTTATTTTTCACAAACAGCAATGTATATTGTATGTCATGAGTAATTGATAATTGTATTTTAAGATGTTTGATTTTTTGGTTACATGTGACCTCTAAGTAATAATCATTATTGGGTCACAACGTTTAGTGTTTTGAATAATAATTATGATGAGTCACATTTCGCATAATAGATGATCTGCATCGTACTTTCGGGAAAAGACTGAAAGTATATATAAAGGCTAGTTGTCGTGTTGTGAGCGACACATTCACATTCATTCACTGGAGTATATACATCATCAATCGCTGCCAACGTTCGATCTTCTTAGACGTCGTCAGACCGCTCACTGTATTATATTCTGCATCACTGTTTCTGTCTCACAGTACGATTTTGGTGAGTTTGCTATGTTATATTTTGTGACCCATTGCCTCAGATTTTTTCCCACTTGTATTTGAAATCGATATTTTGATATTGACTTTGTATAACTTGCTCTCATTGCCTTAATACGAAATTTGAATGTTATAGACTTGTCTTTGTTCTGTTATACTGGTTCACATCGTCATTGTCACAAAAAATCTTAACCGTAACAATCTATTGTTGCATGGTTGTGTCGAATTCCTGACTTTCTCTGAATCTTCTCCCCTTCTCCCTAGCTTGATACTTCAGTGGCACTATCGTCAGGCCTTAAGAAACGGGTTTAATGAACTGTAATGATTCTGCTTTGAACATCCAAACACCACACATTTTTTCGGGAATCGTTTGTACGAAAGGAATTTAAACTGCTCATACTCAGTCATGCATGTTATCTGCTGCCAGCAAACTGTACTTAGACAGTTACTGACATCAATCTACGTCTCTTTCATGAGTCTCAACTTTCGCATTGTGTAATTTGCTGCAGTTTTCCACAACAATCCATTATTCATGTTCTATAATGGAAACAGTCTGTGACCGAACTTGCTTGCCATGCTTGGGATATAGATTTCATGGACTGAGTCAAAATGTCATTAACCAAAAGAAAGACACCAAAAGGAAAATGTTTTTGCTCATTACCTCTCCACTTATCTGACTGATTCCAACCTAAAATTGGTTTAGTCAGTAATAGATAAGGCCACCGGCCCATAGTACAGTCATACAAGATAATAATCAAGTGTATTGAACTGCAAAAGAAACGCCACCGTACCAAACATCTATGTTTAATTTCAATTATAATTTTACTGTTTCACTTTTTATAGCTTAGCTAGACCTGGTTCGTAGCCATTTGTCAAGAAACTGTGGTTTCAGAATTTTGTGTTTGATACAAAAAACATGTTGTTAATCAGCAGTTACTAAGAAAATGATGGGATGATTTTTCTGCGCATATTTCACGAAAAATGACAAGACACGTGCATCCCAAGGTGTCATCCCTGTAAGAAGAGCCACCGAATATACACTGAATCATTCACTGTTTGACAGTAGCGACATGCCACATTCATCAAAGGGGCTGAGTGACTGCTTTAGCAAGACCTGCAGGCCAGACTTAAAGACATGTTGCAAGTCACATTTCAGTTCATCTTTGAACAATATATTGCCTGCAGCAACGAGTCACTGGAGGTACAGCCGATGGTCCTCGCAGTGGATGTGACAACCTGCAAAATCTGCAGACTGTCTAAAGTATGGAATGAAAGGCGCAAAATGATAAATGTTTTGTATGGAACTATTAGAAGATGAATGTTACGTTTGTACAAATAGAGTCATGACACGGTTTATACTATTTAAAACAATTTATATATAAATATTGTTAAAGTTTGATTGAGCAACCGATTTTTGGTTCATCGGCAAGGTACAGAAATATATTATTAGTGGTATATGAAAACTTGATATCAGTGATCAGTAATAAACTACTGTTGAAATTAAATACTCCCAGTAATTCTCCGATTGTTAGCTTTCAAAATATATAGCAAATAACGCTGTGAATCATGATTTCGTCAAGAATGGTGACATTTACGATGAAGCCTAATTTGAAAGGTTTAAGCACTTTAACAATTTCTAAGATAACAGTGAAATGTATCAAAAAACAGGAAACTCCCCGGAGAATTAAATATTGCAAAATATATCTGTGTACGCGACATATTGGGAGTTTTATTGGACATCAGAGTGAGGAATGAAGATGAAGGACATACATCGCTCAATGAACACTATTTTGTTCTATCGTTAGAATTAGGTCATACTGACCTTTTGGTATGGTTGTAATGTCCTTGACGAACTCTGCATGACAGAATCAATACGTCAATATGATTTTTTCCTTAAGTTGTCAGAGACAGAATCTTTTTGTTCTACCCAAAAAACATCACTTGACATGAGTTCTATAATGTTCCATGAATTTCATTCAATGAACTGAGTGAATTTTCATCATGTGATCAAAGATTTCCTCAGATCTCGTGTTCTGAGATCTATATATTCGGATATCTCTTGAGACAGAACAGTTTAGACCTAACATTCATAACCGACAACTACAGTAATATGTAGGTAATACTAAATGCGTTTCTATTTTGTTTGAGAGACAGAAAACAGATTTGAATCAGCTACTTGAAGTAGTGCTGATTGAAATAGTTTCTTTCATCCCACTGGAAGAATTATTAGAGTTAACAGAGTGGGTCAGAAATTTCACAATCTTGTGAACAAAACAAACAGACTTTGGAGAGACGTTGAATTTGATGGACCAGTAAACTTCAACAAAAACCAGTTAGACCAGGCATTCACACATTCAAAGAGATTCAGAGTATTTTGTACGTATCTGCTATGGAATCGTGTCCTTTGAATCAGTGGATTTGCTTTCCGTGACCCGTTGCCTAAGTCAAGTAATTCAGTTTTGTTCCAGGGGTTATCATTGGTTCAAATATATCGCTTGGATTTCTTTAAATACTTGGACAATTTGGAGTTTTAAGATAGATTCTGACTGCAGACAGTTAACGTCATCTGCGTTCTCATTCATTAAGGGGTATAGGCAGTGTTAGAAAGCGGAAAAGACAGAGTGGACAGGGATATGCAAGTTCTAAGGGAAATATAGACCAAAGACGAAAGATTAAGACAAACAGAGATTGTTCAGACAGATGTAAGTCCAAATGCAATCAGGTAATATCCGTAAACAAATGACACATGAAATATATGAATCCTTTTGGAAACTAAATGACTCAGAAAAGCCGTCGTTTATGGCAACTCAACCAGAAGAAACCAAATACAAAGGAAGTTTGGAACGTCACCAGTTAGAAAACAAATATGCCATTCACTATTTTTTATTGTACATGAAAAATCCTTCAAATATGTAAAACGTTTTACCTTACTCCCCTTGAAATTAATCAGAATAGAATTTCTTACTTTCATGAACAGGTGGCGGGAGATGAAACTCCTAAACTAGAGAGAAGTGGAAAACATATAACAAACAGTATTCCCGGTGACATTTTCAACATTTTCACTGGCTGACTTTTCCTAGCTGCGCAACTGCAAGTTGGGTGGAACTACAGGCATTCACCTTTATGTTACTGTTTGCCCGAATATTAAGAACACTTTTGGATGAAGCGAAAAACGCAATTCCCATATTTATTATTTCATATGCTTTTATTGTAGACGACTGCTTATGAGTTATAGATTACAAAGAAAATGAAGAAAAAAGATACAACATATAAGACTTAAAACAGACATAAAAAGAGTATAGAGTAGTCTATGACTTTAGCTCAAGTGCTCTATCTGAAGTATAAAATCATCTTTTTCTTTTAAATTACGTTTATATGACGGTTTAGGTGAGTAATTGTATTCAAGTTACATGGACTGCATAAAAAGTCATTTGTAACGAGATAATGTTAAAACGTAAATAAGGCATTATGCCTAAATGGTATTCTCAACATATAGCTAATTATCTTAAGATGTTGATTCACCTTGACTGAATAACGACCAACAATTTTGTGTTCTCCAACCAAGATGTAAATATTCTTCAGAAACCTAATCTAGACACTAAGAATATTGCCTGTAGATGGAAACTTCAGATATTAATACCATACCTCAGACTTGGAAGAATCTAATCATCACAAATACGATTTACTACAGTTACGAGAGTGTATTTTCTGTAAATTGTATTATTGATGAAGTAATTAAGTTTTAAGGTAGCGCTTTAGAGTTAGCTAGTACGCTAGTGACTAACTCTATATCACTACACCTCACACAAATCAACACTTAACAATTACTGATAACCTTGTCTAAGTCTAAATAAACACTCAAGGAAACCCGTATTGCCGCTGTCAAGGAACACGCTTGCCTTGACATTGTTGTACATTGTACATTGTATTACGGAAACAAAATAATTCTATTCGATAATGCCTATCGACAGTTTGTAATACAACCTTTTCTCGAAACTAAATCAAGTACTGATTTTAAAGCAGATACACAATAAGTAATAGGATGAAAATATTAATACACATTACGAAAACCTGCTTGTTCAGATGCAAACAACTTTTAATCTTCAGCCAATCTGTTCAGTCTACAACTTAGAACCTTACCACTTATCTTACCGCTGACGTCTAATAGACTTCGTTTCTAATGTATGGGGAGAATAACTCCAAGAGTCAATTCCTGAGGGTATATTCCAGATGACAAACACATATATTCAAATTGCAGTGTTAAATGTTAACGTCAAGATATTGCTGAAATATTGCCGAAGTGACGTTGAATATTAACTCACTCACTCACGCCAGATGACAAAAATTGGATTATACAGACAAGCATATCGGTTCAAAATGAAGGCACTTTCTCGAAAAAACCCAACAGGTATACCAGCTGAACTCTGCAGTTCCTCATAAGTAACATTCATGTCTAATTTTTTCAAGTGTAGCCTCGACCGAACTGTCAATAAGAGAATTAACAGATTTAATGACATTAACATTAAACTTTTAAAAAACAATTTGCTGCACAAATATTTATACCTTAAAATCTTGAATGAAAATGTAAAACCCATTCCTCAGCTGTAATATCAGTTTGCTACTATATGGCCTGGTGTGAATGGATGAACAAAACTGTTTATAAGGTTTTGTAACAGGGCTAAAGTCAATTTGTTTGACATCATTTCTCTGGCACATGCTGTTTTCGGTTTACAAAAAGCTTTAGATAGCAATCCAGCTGAAACTATTCAGGCACAATATATAAAGAAATCCCATGAATTTGTGAAGCATGTATAATTTAATCAGTACAACCTCAGTGCAAGCCCCGTATTATAAACTCGTAAACGCTATGCCATATGCATATGGATGTTCATTTGACGGTGGTACAACTGGAAACACTAAAGATAGCGATTATATCCTGACTCCCAACGGGTTTCGTGTGGATTTTCCGTTCCTGATCATCTATAGTGTTTTATTGTATTACACTCAATTTGTTAGATAGGTTTAGGTTAACATTCTAAATGTAAAATTATATCTTTAACTGATCTAATTTCATCACAAGGGATACAAAATGGAGGATCCTCACCTTTCAAAAGGTATTTATGTGTATATCTGGTGTGACCAATACGACATCATCGCATAATGACCTCTTCAAATCTGGACTGACAGCCCAAGTAGGTGTAACCAATATACGGTTTTATTTCATGCCTACTTGGGTGTCCCACTTCTTTTGCATCAGATCACGTATATAAGTTCTAATGTTCGCTTTGTAATCTGAGTATGGAATAAGAAGTGGTGTCACAGATTTGTTGAGCGCTGCCTTGACAGCAAAATCGGCCATTGTGTTCCCTGAAATGCCTGCATGGCTAGGTAACCAACAAAAGACGATGTCGTATTGGCCAGTAGCAAGATTATTATACAATTCAATAATGTCAATTAAAAGTGGATGTTTACATGATAATTTTTTAATCTCCTGAAGACAAGAAAGAGAGTCTGAATAGATTATATATTGTTTACGTTTCGGGTGCCTTTGAATATATTTGAGAGCTGTTAATATTGCGTTAGCTTCAGCATCGGGAACGTCAATAAAACGTTCAGGTTTAAGGTTTTCATCACACAGTGTTTCATATAAAGCCCAGTTAGCTTTTTTAAAATTCCGCCTTGATCATGAAGGAACAGCAGATGGAGTGACAGATTTTAGTATAGTAGGAAAGTGGTCACTTCCAGAGAGGTCATCGTAGACTGACCATTCAAATTCATTAAGTAGATTAGAGTCTGCAAGAGACAGATCCAGAGAAGAGTAGGTGCCGGTTGCAGGATGCAGACATGTGCTCGAATCATGATTACATATACACAAATCAGTATTGAAAATAAAATCTTCCAGTGTTTTACCTTTAGTGTTTATATTTGTACCACCCCACAGTGGATTATGACCATTATTATACAGGGTTTTGGAAGTTGGTCATAGAGAGCTTGCAAATCAGACAGTTGAAGTGTTGAAGAAGGCGGAATATACCACGAGCATACTGTGAAGGCAACATGAAGAGTAAGTCTCACTGCAACGGTTTGAAGATTAGTTGTAAGTGAGACAGGGCTGTGTATAACATTCTGATTTACAAGGATTGAAGATCCTCCAGTGGCCTTATCACCTTGAGGAGAAAGAGAATGATATCCAATGAACTGACGTAAGTTAAAATTGTCTGCCTGCTTCAGGTAAGTTTCCTGTAAGCAGAAAGCTGATGGTTGTAAATCCTGAATCAACAGCTGTAATTCATTAAAGTTGTTTTTTAGTCCTCTACAATTCCACTGGACAATACATGGAGAAACTGTTTCTATGGGGGATTGATTGGGGATCTACCCCTTGTCTTTTTTGTTGGTGACAAGCTACGAGCTCTACACAGGATGTTATCAGAAACATCCATATCTTCAAGAGATCCAAACTTATTATAAATTTGGATTGTATTTTCTGCCGCGTTTGAGGTTCTGCCCTTATGGTATTTTTTTGCAGACTCATTTATTGGTTTGATTGTTCGTTTTGATAGTTGCTTCCCATTATTCCAAGAGGAAGGTTTGGAAATGGGCTGTGATGATGATTGTTCCTGGGAAGATGGCCGAGACTGAACTTCTTCTCTAACAGTTGTTGATGTAGATACAACAGTTTGCGTTGACTGGTCAGGACAGTAGATTTCGGGTTCAACAGTGTCAACCCATTTCAAATCAGTTTGGCACTGCGCTGATGAAGTGGACACTGTTGAAGTTACAGTTTGATTTGTTGATGTTCTCGCAACTGAAGCATGGTTCTGATGTGTGAACAACAAGTTTCTTTGCCTCAGCAAAACTATTGTGAATTTGATTTTATTAACTTCCATTTGTTGTTTCCAGATCGGACATTCTTTTGAAAAATATGAATGTGTTCCAGAGCAGTTGGTGCATTTTTAAAAGTTGCTGTCACAGTCTTCAGTAACATGAGTTTTTTCGCTGCAGTGAGCGCATGTAATAGCATGTGTGCAGTTGGTAACACCATGACCATACCTTTGGCATTTGAAACATCTCAACGGGTTAGGAATGTAAGTATCAACATTGAAATGACAATATCCTGCTTTAGTTGCTTTTGGAGCAGTTGGGGAAGAAAAATGGAATAGGTAGGTGTTTGTTGGTTTAGTTTCTGAGTTTTTTCGGGTTGTGAATCGTTTCACAAAAATCACTCCTTGTTCTTTCATTTCTGTGGCTATATCTAATTCACTCATATCGGCAAATAGTTGATCCCGGTCTCTGACAATTCCTTTGCTAGTGTTCAAAGTTCTATGTGGAGATACCGAAACCGGTATTCCAACCAAAAGCTGTGTTGACAGCAAATTTGTTGTTTGTTGTTTCCTGCTGCATTCGATGAGCAAAGAGCCTGATCGCAGTCGTTTGATGTTTGGGACTTCACCTGCAATACCTCGTATACCTTTTGACACTGCAAACGGATTTCATTTTAATGGTGACTTGTCAAGTGTCTCAAGAACTAAAAATCGTGGCCAGTATTCAGTTGAGTTAGAAGGTCGTTTGTCATCATCATCACTGTCCAGTTGACGTCTGTTTCGTTTTTGGGGGTTTTGTATTCCATAGTTAGTGTAGAAGGTTCATCATCCGAGCTCCCCACCCACCACGGAGTATCCCGAGCTCCCCACCCACCACGGAGTATCAGAAGGACAATGCTATTAACAAGTGGGTCTCCAACTTGCAGCACCAAGGATACCCGGATGATATACTCCGGTAGAAGAATTAGAAATAATTAGTCTACCAGATTGGCCCAGGAGCCATCGCCTTCTGGCATAAGACTCTAGGCAAAGTTCACAGCAACATAATTCAACATCAAACATGTTTTAGACATTAAAGCCAAGACCAAAATCAATCAAAATCTGTTCCAAATCATACTTGTGCAATGATAAATAAATTTATAGTCTATGCACAGGCCTTGGCTTGACCAGACAATTGGTTGAACCGGGCCCATTCAACCTCCCGTCTAGGTGAAGTAAGGGTCGAAGGGGTGTGTTGAGCAAAGGGAACACGTTTACAGGCCCCCAGTGCCCTCAACCCCCAGACTCCCGTCCTCCACCGACACAGGGCTGCAACCCACGGCAAACGGGTTGGTGGACCAAATGGACCAAATGTCCCCCCGGGGTCACAACGGGGGTGTCGACGAGCTCTTAGCATTACCCAGCACCCACCACGAGGAGGTGGCTCGCCACGGGTGCCCTGAATCAAAAAAAAAAAATATGAAGACATGACGAAGTAATTCTGTAGTCGATTTGTCCCGTTTCAACATAAAATATGAAACACTGTTAATAAATCTACACCATGTCACAATGTTTAGAGTTTTGAATATTAAATATGATTGGTCACATTTTGTTTTAAGAGATGGTAAACACTTTCAGGATTCTGGTTTTCCGGAGTTTATCTACTCCTAGTTTTCTATGTGCTTACTACCGGGAGACTTATTCGAGGGCATTCTACAGTGCTGACAATTGTCGTAAGTGCCCGAACTTTCGGGAAATGACCGTGTATATATAACAAAAGGCTGGTTGCTGTGTTGGGGGCGACACTCATTCATACTTGCTGGAGTTACATCACTGCCAAAGCATGATCTTCAAAACCCGTCAACGTCTGAATCTGCATTATCCGCTGTCGGACCGATCACTGTGTTGACATTCTGCATAGTTGATTACCTCTCGTACTGAGACTTTGGTGAGTTTGATATATATTTTTGTGATCCAATGACTTAGATTTTGTCTCTCTTGAATTGTATTTGTAATCAGCATTGTGAAATTGAATTGTGACTTTGTATACCTTGCTCTCGATGCATAATAATACAGAATTTTTTTAACGTTTACTACCTGTCTTTGTTCTGTTTTGCTGGTTCACAGGGGGATTTCTTACATCGTTTGTCACGGTAAATTCTTATTTACTAAAATCAGTTTTATAGAATAAACGAACAGATGGTGGATAGATTAAAGCGTATATTGTTTGGGCAATATATCATCCCTATCCTGACTGAAACGGTAGTGTACGTATATTAATAGAGCGGTCAGGTATCGGCATCTACGGTGGATGACTGGGCTCGAGCTATTGATGTAAAGGTTCCGCTTCGTGTGAAGTCTGGATTGAATAATGAATGTGAATGTTTGAGGGCCTAGGTTTAACGTTTTAAACAGAAATCGATAACAATATCCACCCCAGTGAAGGTAGAACAAACCTAATCAATAACATCTTGCAAACATTAACTTTGCATCGGCAACATTACTGCATTTTACCTTTGGGAGCAAGTTATTTATTTATAACTGTCAATACTGGCAGTAAAGCAGTAAGGCATGCATTGCAGTTTGGTAATAAAACATACAACAAAACACATTAGTATGAAAACAATTTATTCACCAGACAAAATTGCATTAAAACTAGGTAATAGACAATTTGCAATGAAACTAAACGACATTACAAGGAGTCATGGGACTTCTGCTTCCCATGTTTCCTAGCAGGTTTTACACAATAACTTTGGTCACCAGTGGTTGTATCAAGTACAAGCACTGACGTAGTGTCATGTACAGATGATAGAAAACGACCTTCTGTGTAATAACATTTATTAAAAAAAGGACTTGATGATTTGGTACCAGACCAGCAATATGTCACATAAGAAAGTTTAGTATTCTGTTTATTACTCTTCAACATACTCTGGTAGAAACTGCGGCTAAAATCAATTGCCGTCGGAGGGAGTTAGTTAATCCCCTGGGTGCGACAGGGACATGTACGATTTTCCTCTTCAACCCTCATTTTGAATTCATAAAAAACAATAAATATACCATATTCACAAATATACTCCACAGTTTCGAATCTGAGAAAAATTTCCCGTTTCTTAAAACCATCCATTATTATATCAGACAATGCTGAAGTGCTTAAATTCCCTTTCAAAATAGGTTTCATAGTAAATGTCGCCATTTTTGACACAATAACGAAATTACGATTCACATTATTGTTTGGTGTATGTTTTGATATGTGTATGTATTGATATGTGTATGTATTGATATGTGTATGTTTTGATATGTGTATGTTTTGATATGTGTATGTTTTGATATGTGTATGTATTGATATGTGTATGTTTTGATATGTGTATGTATTGATATGTGTATGTTTTGATATGTGTATGTATTGATATGTGTATGTATTGATATGTGTATGTATTGATATGTGTATGTTTTGATGTGTGTATGTATTGATATGTGTATGTTTTGATATGTGTATGTATTGATATGTGTATGTTTTGATATGTGTATGTATTGATATGTGTATGTTTTGATATGTGTATGTATTGATATGTGTATGTTTTGATATGTGTATGTTTTGATATGTGTATGTATTGATATGTGTATGTATTGATATGTATTGATATGTGTATGTTTTGATATGTGTATGTTTTGATATGTGTATGTTTTGAATTTCGAAAATAACATGTTAATGATCACTTATATATCATCATATATGAAACCACTAATGAAAATTCTGAACCATTGCGGATGAACCCAGTATCGGTTGGAATGTTTTCGAATTACACTTACACGAACGCCTAAGTGAGCTTTCCGTCATATCGGATAGCATTTACAAAATCATGTTTCGCGATGGCCGGTATTGATACACCTATTACACCACGTATATTTCAGTCATTTTCGAGAAATACATCACTGAATTTCCCAAACGTGAAACGGGACATTTTACACATTTTGTGTAGTATACCATATTTTAAGCCTTTACACAAGTGTTTGAAGATCACACGTAGCCATTGCTGCAACATATACTTTAGTTCTCGTGATGTACACTGTTCAATACGTTAAATGAGAATTGTTTAGACATTTTATGAAGTGTATATGCACATATTAAGGGTGTTGTCTTGTTTAATGAATTTGTGTCGTGGTGCCAGGTGCACGTGCACGTTCGTGAGAAACTATGATTCACTACCATTGTTTTCTATAATATCAATGCTGTTGGCAGTAAATCCTTCTAAACCGATGCCGCCGTTTTCATTCTTATTCTATTAAAACTTCTATTCATTTTAGCTATAATAACGGTAACGCTATTTTTCAGGGCATTATCATTTGCAGAAGCCCTCGGTCTTTTCAACTACCCTCCTTCGTCGGACAGTTAATGAAAGACCTCGGGCTGGTTATTGGAAAACGTACGCTGCGAAGAGGCAATGTATTTCCTGTACGGCGCCTAATCACAGGAAACTCAACAAATTAATACAGAACAGTCTAAGTATACTTAGTTTCAGTGTATTTCATTACACTCCACCACCAGTTTAACAAAACCTAGTAGAAGGCCACGTCAGGTAATCTTTGAGAGACCAATGACCGTCCAATCAAACACGAGACGATTAAATAGATTTAACCGATCAGACAACGGCTAGTATTTAGGGGTCGGAGGGACTTTCAAAATATTCAGGTCGCTGACGGAGATCTCTCCACAAACAAACATACGCATATGACACCGTTATTTGACCTGTAGTATATACGCTTTGGAGTTTCTGTTGACATGGTTACCATTAGCTAATATTTCCGCAAGAAACCACATCCTTGAATATTTCCCAAAACACTATTTTCAGCGATTGTTTACTCACCCTTGTCATGATTGTATGTACGCCGTGTGCATCACCCGGAAGCGAGCATACGCTAAATATCATTCGGAATCGTTCGGGTACGAACCTTTTCGAGATAAAAAGTTCAAAAGGTATGTGCACATGTTCACTTTCGCGATTTTGTAAGCTGTGTCCTGATTGGCCAATCTCAAAGGTTACCTGACGCGAGCTCCCCAAAGGTTTTGTTAGACTCAGTAGCGGAGTGTAACGAGCAACGAAAAGTACTGAAGATAAGTTTACTTAGACTGAAGACAGAATCAAGTCAATCAAAATGTAATTCTTTTCAGTTGAGGATTTCATTTCAAAAGCAATAATGTAATTGATCAAAACACTTGTGAAGTGTACATATTTTGAACTTAACTACGTGACCGAAATCTGAAGAAGATTAGAGGGAGCATTTACTTAGGTGAGTGAGTGAGTTAAAGTTTAACGTCACATCGGCAATATCTCAGCCATATCGTGACGAGAACATTTAATACTAAAATGAAATATATATAATTATCTATTATATAAAACCTGTCAACGAGGGACAGTAAAACAACTAGAATATCACACATGAGAATATAAAACTAGTAACTATACCTAAAACAATTTATCTATAGAGGACGATACAAGATAAAAATGGGCTATAGATTGCTAACAACTGAGTGTAGATCACCATACTAAGGTCCATGGGGACTTACTGTACCTTTGCTACCTGCATGGACCCTAGCTGGATTTACATCATCCCCTCAGCCGTCAGCAATTTGGGAAATCTAGCCATGCAAATAAAAACACACTTATGCTACGATTAAAAACGTGAAAGTTTGAATTTACTTTGAATGTTTGTGGACTTACGTACCCTCTCAGGGGGACAATAGTTTTACAGTACTTCAACCCCCTTTGAGGATACAGCCACTAACAAGCACAGTTACCAATTTAAACTTCCAATAATAAAATATTTATCTATTTACAATTCAGTCAATAAATCTAATTCTTTTAAAAATGCAATGATTAAATGAGAGTTTGTGTTATTAAAAAGATCCTTCAGAGTTCGTGAATTAAAATACTGATCCCTTGTGATGGAATACTCAACACAGTCAAGCAGGATATGCTTGACTGTGATTCTTTCATCACAAGGGATACAAAACGGAGGATCCTCACCTTTAAGCAAATATTTATGTGTATATCTTGTGTGGCCAATACGACATCGTCGCATGATGACCTCCTCAAGTCTGGACTGACAACCCAAGTAGGTGTAACCAATTATTTCATGTAATTTATTGATACCCACTTGAGTGTCCCACTTCTTCTGCATCAGATCATGGATATAAGATCTAATGATGGCTTTGTAATCAGAGTAGGGAATAAGAAGTGGTGTCACAGATTTGTTGACTGCTGCTTTTGCGGCAAGATCGGCCATCACATTCCCAGAAATACCTACGTGACTGGGTAACCAACAAAAGACGATGTCGTATTGGCCAGTAGCAAGAGTATTATACAGTTCAATAATTTCTATTAAAAGTGGATGTTTACAAGAGGTATTTTTAATAGCCTCAAGGCAAGAAAGAGAGTCGGAATATATCATATACTGTTTACGTTTAGGGTGTCTTTGAATATATTTAAGAGCTGTTAATATGGCATTCGCTTCTGCTGTAAAAATAGAACTATTATCTGGTAATCTAGAAGATATTGTTCTGGATCCAATGACAGTAGCACAAGCAACTGCGCCACCGTCCTTGGACCCATCTGTAAATAAGGATTTGTAATTGTTATATGTATGTTTCAATTGATTATATTCTTGTTTATACTGTAACTCATTCGTTTCTGATTTTTTAAATTTAGTTAATGATAGGTCAACCTGTGGCCTAACCAACTGCCAAGGGGGAGAAGAAAGAAGACGGAAGGGAGCTATATTGTCCAGCTCAATGCCAGCAGCAGCAATAAACGGCTTTATTCTGAACGCAAGAGGTGGAACAAGAGAAGACTTTTAGCTATATAAATCCTCATACAGAGGATTGAAGACACAGTTATATGCAGGGTTAGATTCGTTAGAGTAAAGTTTTGTGATATATTGTAAAGATAATTTGATACGGCGTTGTGCAAGAGATGGTTCATCGGCCTCAACGTAAAGACCGTCAATAGGTGAAGTTCTGAAGGACCCAAGACAAAGTCTTAGACCTTGGTGATGGACAGAATCAAGAAGTTTAAGATTGCTTTTGCAGGCTCCACCATAGGCGATGGAGCCATAATCAAGTTTAGAACGAACAAGTGATCGATAAAGGTGTAGAAGGGTAGCTTGATCCCCTCCCCACTTTGAGTTGGAAACAACTTTCAACAGATCGAGTGCTTTCAGGCATTTGGCTTTGAGGGATTTAATTTGCGGCAAAAAAGTTAAATGGGAGTAGAAAACTAGGCCCAGAAACTTGGCCTCCTTGACAACTTTAATGGGAGTGCCATCTAGAGATAGTTCAGGGTCTTCATGCGGTTTGTATTTACGACAAAAATGTATACAATTAGTTTTCGATTTAGAAAATTTAAAGCCGTTTTCAAGACACCATTTATCTATTTTGTTCAAACACAGCTGCAGTTGCCGTTCAATAGTATGCATATTTTTCCCACGACAAGAAATATTAAAATCATCCACCAATAACGATCCATCAATTGAATCGTTTAAAACTTTGGATAAACTATTTATCTTTATACTAAAAAGTGTGACAGACAACATACTGCCTTGTGGAACACCCTGATCCTGACTGTAATGATCAGACAGGGTAGAACCCACGCGGACTTGAAATTGTCTGTTGTTTAAAAAGTTGGCTATGAATTCAGGCAAACGACCTCGGAAACCGAAGTCATGTAAATCTCTCAAAATCCCATATTTCCAGGTTGTGTCATATGCCTTCTCAAGATCAAAAAAGATAGACACAGCATGTTGTTTATTAATCAGCGCGTTGTTCACAAATGATTCTAAACGCACTAGGTGATCGACTGTACTTCTGTTTTTACGGAAACCACATTGTATATCTGTTATGAGATTATTTGTTTCCAAGTACCAGACAAGTCGATTATTTATCATTCGTTCCATGGTCTTGCAAACACAGCTAGTTAATGAAATCGGACGATAATTTGATGGATCAGTATGATCACGTCCAGGTTTAGGTATGGGTACTACTATAGCATCACGCCATGAAGAAGGAAATTTACCGGAAGTCCAAATATCATCAAATATATACAAGAGCGTCTCTAAACAGGATTCTGGTAAGTGCTTCAGGAGTTGATAATGGATGTTGTCAGCTCCTGTAGCAGTGTCATGAGCTTGATCAAGAGCAGTATGGAGTTCATGAATACAAAAAGTTTCATTATAATCTTCCCCATTATCAGAATTGAAATTAATAGTTTTCTTTTCTTGTTGTTTTTGATACTGCTGGAATATAGGTACATAATTAGAAGAGTAAGAGTGTTTAGCAAGGGTTTCACCCAGTTTATTAGCAATGTCTGATTTATCAGTAAGTAACTGATCTCCATATGTAATATGATGGATAGTAGATTTAGTACCTTTACCTTTGATTTTCTGGACCATGTTCCATACCATGGACATGGGTTTCCGATAATTTATTTTGGATACATAATTTTGCCAAGATTGGCGTTTGTTCTGTTTAAAAGTACGCCGTACTTTAGCATTTAAAATCTTCAATTTATTTAAATTATGCACCATAGGATGGCGACGGAAATAATGTTCTGCTTTTTTCCTTGCCTTCCTAGCTTGTTTGCACTCATCGTTGAACCATGGTTTTCTTACGTGTGGAACTACAGAGGACTTTGGTATACACTCATCAGCTATGGAATTCAGTTCACCAGAAAAACATTTAATAGCGTCGGGAACGTCAATAAAACTTTCCGGTGTAAGTTTCTCCGTACACAGTGTTTCTATATATATAAAGCCCAGTTATCCTTTTTAAAATTTCGTCGTGATAAAGGAGGAACATCAGATGGAGTTACAGCTTTTAATACAGTAGGAAAATGGTCACTTCCACATAGGTCATCGTGTCAATGACAAGTTGAGAGCAGAATAGGTCCCTGTACCAGGATGTAAATATGTGCTTGAACCATCATTATAAATACATAAATCATTGTCAGAACAAAAATCCTCCAATAACTTACCTTTAGTGTTTGTAGCTACACTACCCCAGAGTGGGTTGTGCCCATTTAAATCTCCCATTATAATACAGGGTTCCGGGAGTTGGTCATAGAGAGCTTGCAGATCAGTTTTGGCAAACGTCGAAGACGGCGCAATATAGAGTGAGCATAGCGTAAACGCTACATGTAAAGTTAGTCTCACAGTAACAGCCTGCATATTAGTATTTAGTGAAACAGGGCTTTGAATAACGTTTTGTCTGACTAGAACGGATGACCCACCAGTGGCTCTATTACCCGGAGGTGAAAAAGAATGATATGCATTAAAATGACGAAGGTCAAATGTATCTGTTTGTTTTAAATATGTCTCTTGGAGACATATCGCTGAAGGTGTAAAATCCTGGACTAATAGCTGTAATTCATGTTCATTAGTCCTCAGTCCTCTGCAGTTCCACTGTACAATATTATTGGAATAAACTATCTTTTGGGGGCATTTATTGGGGATCTACCCCGCACTCTTTTGGAGGGCGACAAGCTATGTGCCCTAAAATGGACGTTTTCAGAAACGTCCATGTCTTCAAGAGACCCATATCTATTAAACAACTGAATTTTATTTTGTGACCCTTTAGGAGCTCTGCCACTTTGTTGTTTTGAGCATCAGGCTTAGACTTCGGTTTACCTTTCACAGTTTGTTGATTATCAGATGTCGATTGAGATTTCGAGTGTGACTGAGATGATGATGATTTGTGATCAGAAGACGACTTTGATGTAGTAGGAAGTGATTCCTCAGTCTGAGATAACATAGCAGGGTATAAAAGCTGTGGAGAATTGCAATTTATCCAAGTCAAGGTGGTTTGGCATCCTGTGGATGATTTTGTTATTTTTGAGGTAGACTCCGATGATGTTTTTGCTACTGTAGCGTAACTTTCTGGAAGATCAGACCTTTTAACCAGTTTTTTTTGCCTCAGAAAAGGAGATATTTTGAGTAAACTTTATTCTGTTTATCTCCATTTGTTCTTTCCAAATTGGACACTGTTTCGAAGAAGATGAATGGTTGCCTGAACAGTTGGTGCATTTTGTGAAATCACTGTCACAATCTTCTGTTGTGTGTGTTTTCTCACCACAGTGAGCACACACAACAGACAATGTGCAAGTATTCACGCCATGTCCATATTTCTGGCATTTAAAACACCTGAGCGGGTTGGGGATGTAGGTATCAACTTCTATGTTACAATAGCCTGCCTTCACTGATTTAGGAGCATTTGGACATGACAAAGTAAACAGATAGGTATTAGTTTGAAATGGTTCATTGTTTTTTCGGGTTGAAAAGCGCTTCACATATAGCACACTTTGATCTTTCATTTCACATGCTATATCAAGTTCAGTCATGTCAGCAAACAATCGATCACGATCTCTGATGATACCTTTACTTGTGTTCAAGGTCTTGTGAGCAGAGACCGTGACCGGAATGCCCACAAAAGATTCAATACTCATCAGATTGGATGCTTGCTGTTTCTTGCTGCACTCAACTAGTAGCGCACCCGAACATAAGCGCCGAATGTTCTTAACATCCCCAGCAATACCTTGAATGCCTTTAGATACTGCAAAAGGGTTCAGCTTTAATGGGGTCTTGTCCGGAGTCTCAATAACAAGGAAACGTGGCCAATACTCAATCGATAGAGACGGTCTGTGGTCAGTATCAACAGGATCAATTTCAAGTGGACGCTTTGTTTTTTTTGTGGGGTACTTCATAAGCCATGGTTGGTGTCATATTTTTCATCATCCGAGCTCCCCACCCACCACGGAGTATCACAAGGACAATGTTAAAGCAAGCGGGCCTCCAGCTTGCAGCACCAAGGATACCCGGATGATATACTCCAGTAGAAGAATTATAAATAATTAAACTACCAGATTGGCCCATGAGCCATCGCCTTCTGGCATAAGACTCTAGGCAAAGTTCATATTAGAATTCACAATCAAAAGTTACAGATCACCAGTTGTGCCAAAGCCGAAATTCAAAACAATTTCAAATCAAATCTGTGCCAAAGACACATACACAGTTCATGCACAGGGCTTGGCATGACCAGCCGATTGGTTGAATCGGGTCCATTCAACCACCCGTCTAGGTGAAGTAAGGGCCGAAGTGGTGTGTTGGGCAAATGAAACGCAGCTAAAAGCCCATCTGCCCTCACCCACCAGGATCACGTCCTCCACCGACACGGGACGCAACCCACGGCAAACAGGTTGCCCAATTTAGTCGCCTCTTACGACAAGCAATGGGGTGTTGTGAACGCATTCTGTCCCGGGTCCACACGGGAGAAGAGCACTTAGCGTTACCCAGCACCCACCACGAGGAGGTGGCTCTTCATGGGTGCCCATTTATTTAGGAGCTGCAAACTCAACAGCAAACACGAATGTGAATAACAAGGAACCGTATGTCTCAAATAGTTGAGCCCAATGTTCTTCTTTGGAGGACGAGTTATTGTATATAATTCGGCGACGCATTGCGCAGGATGCCAGTGACGCCTTCTCATCTCGGCCTTGAATTCCCACTTGTCGAGATTCGATGTTTATGTTGAAGACTCCACCGCAAATTGGGTCAGAAAACAGTCTACAACCTTGAACTAAGAGGGTTACAAGCCTATTGTGTTCAGATTCTGGGAAGTGCTTTTGACCCCTACAAGAAACCACGTGAGGCATGGCAGTGACAATATGTTTGTGAGGGAGGACACGAATGGATGCGACTGACAGTGGCAGTGATAGAGATACAAGAGCGCCGCTCGTCTTTTGATGTGTGATACTGTGCAGTCCTGACAACATACACGCAGAAGGTATTCAATATCTTGATAATATTCACAACCCTTCTAACCAATTGTCCGTCAATTTTGACGAAATCAATAACTTTTACGAGTGAAGCCATATTTGTTTACACCCATGAGAGACTTACTAGACGTATTTGTTTACATATTTTTATAGATGATTTTATTTTCGTTTTTATTACAGGAACTTGGGTTATTATGGAATCGAAAATAATGCAAGTAACCACATTAGTTTTATGTAATTCCATAGAAGTCTTTTTGTTTTACATGCTCTCAGGTGTGAAAAAACCTTTGAATGAAAATCATGAACGAATGATGAAAGTAGTACCAGTAATGTCAAAGTTCACGTATTAGGCATTGAAATGACTCGAAGGTGTTATGACACATATGTGTCATAACACTATGGTATGAAAAACCTTTACGAAGTACCACGTGGGTAATAATCATTGATATTTAGATGAATGTACTTACCCTTGTCAGAGTGAATACACGCATGGCAGTACGGTGAACATGTGTTAAATCATAAAACTACGTTGTGTTGACAGATGATTCTGTCAAATATATGCGTATCCATAAACGACACTGAACTACTGTTATGACAAGAACCATTACTGACTAAAGCACTGTTAACATTATAGACAGTAGTGGGTAGTAGAACTGCTTGGCCTATAACCTCCTGGATGCCATAGGGACATATATATATATTGAAAGAAATCGGTCATCGGTTGTGATGTCACACGTCTACATTGTTGCACATATTAGGCAATTTCTTTGAGGTGAGGATCGGTTGAACAAGGGTACACACAATGGCCATATCATTTCGATTGCACTTTCCGTATTGTGATGTATATTTTTTCATGAAACTGATTTCAGTATCTACATATATCCATGTTCTACACCATATCATATGTGGATATAAGGTATGCGTTTTTACTCTTTGAAAGCTTTTGATTTACATGAGAAATTGACTCAATAAACTATGCCACATTTTAAGACTACACAAGTGTTGGAAGATCACACGCTGCCATTTCTGCAACATGTGCTTTAGTTACTGTGATGTACAATATCCAATACGTTGGAATAAATATTGCAGTTTCACATAAACATGTTAATAAACAGCGATGTAATTCAAAGTTATAAGTAAAACCGATAATATTAAGGAAAATTATGTGTACATTTTATGAAAAGTAGAGGCACAAATGTTTAAAGGAATTGACTAGTTCATTGCATTGGTTTGTGTCGTTTATACAGACAGAACAATTATGAATATTGATTGACCATGTGCGAGTTTGTCAAAAGCGTTTTGTGAGCCATTATCATTGTTTTAGATAGTAAATTCAATTCGAATTCGATTAAAACATATTTGATGGCAGAATACCTAACCCAAACGATATTTATACGAAAAATGTTTAAAAATGTATACACCAGGCCATGTCTTAATTTGGACAAACCTTATGTCCATATTCTAATAGTTCCTTACTAAAAAAGCGATCTCTTTATACCTTTCATTGCATACTTATGAAATGACATAATTACACAATCATAAGTCTATATCCTAAATGAATGTTCAATGAATATTCAGGCTTTGTGGAATTTTCATTTACGCTAGATTGATGCCAGTAATGTAGTACAACCGTCTCATTGTATATATATTCAGGACCCTATTTCAGTGGTAAAACCATTCATTCTATGTTTTGTCTAAAAGGTGCTGAATTCTGACACAGAAGCCGAGACATTTTAAACATTGAGTTGAAATTAGGAAATGAACGAATGAATTTCTTTATTTCCTCCAGATTTTACATCCGAAGATTTACAGTATATCTGATGTTACTCAGTGCAAACACATTGTAGATGCAAGAATAACATGTTCGACACTCGCATCAGAGTTTATTTCATTCATGTTCAGTTACAATAAATCCTTGACGTTGACCGATATATGGATGCTTTAATAACACATCAGATACATCAGGATAGATGTTTCACGAATCAGGGACACGCAGAAATCTTTTCAGCTCTGATGAGGTTAAAAAAAACTACAATGTAAGTGAAAACAATTCCATAATCTTTGCTCAATGCCCTTCAGACTTATTTACTTTAGACATTAACAAACTTTACACTCTGTATTGAAATTGTACAAAGACGTTTGGTTAAATACACATTTGAACAGCATTTCATTAAACTTATCAAAATTGTTTACCAGTAATTATATATAACTCATTATTACTACAACTAGTATAGGAATAAAGGTAGATGTGATACGAGTTCAAAGTAACTTTCCTTTGTTCCTTAGCATGTTGTAAGTAGCAGACAGTGAGGTGAGCAACTTTCCCGCATGGTGGTCAGGCACAGATTGAAGTGCATGCTTGTTTAGACCATGTGCTACATTAGTGATGTCATGTGATAAACAAGTGCTGGAAACGAGGCTAATTTAAATACATTATGAATATTAGCGAAATTAGTAACAAAAGTTTGGGCTGGAGCAAGAGGGGTTTGAACCTGTAAGTTTAGGTTTTCAAATCCACCATTAGACCAAAGAGTTAAGATATTTGAATTTGAAGTTAGAATGAACTTAAGTTTAAGATGAAGTTCAAACTTTAAACAATGTTAACACATAAAATTAATGGAATATTGAAACACGCATTCTTTCATTTATACACATAATGTTAATATACACGGGAATAGAAATATGAATGCTAATGTCGCAAGCTGTGTAAGTAACTATTTAATAACATATGTGCACAGACTGCCGGCTATTGCTGTACAGAAAAGAGGGGATTGTCCAACACATTCTTAAGATGAAATACATATTTACAAAATAATAGTGACATATTTTCCCAAGTGGACTGGCTAACAATTCCAGGTAATGTTTGAGCCGCTACCCAGAACAGTGCAAGCATTTCATTTTCATCCAAATGTTCAATTTGAGCATAACTGTCAACAGCCAGTTGGTCAATGAGGGTGGAATTCATTTCCTTAAATTACATAGTACTCACAGTGCAAAAGCACATGTCTGTCATAATTAAAGGCATGTGTACCACATTTGGAACATTCGCGAGATGTAATTGGTCTAGAAGCTAACTATAGAGAGTATTGGATGCAATATCTAAGATGATGATATGCTAGCGCTAATCTCCATAGTATATGAAACTTGAGTTTTGAATGTGTTGACCTGTATCTAACCAGATCTTCGCTTTGTAACAATCTGCTTTTACACCTATTTTACTCATACATGGATGTTGCGTCACATACCATTCTTCTTCATTCGGTTTTGCTGGGGAATGTTCCAGTACTGAAAAAGATCGAAATGGCATTATGAAGGTTGTATTTACAGGCAGCTGATATCATTGTTTCCCAGACACTGGTGCTAGTATTTGTATTATTAACGTTGACTGTCTGTAAGTACGAACATGCCATATGTTTCATGGTAGAAGAAACATGAGTGTGAGCAAAGCCTTCTGAGGAGCAGTAGTCTGCACTTGTCGATGAATCCTGTTAGTGACCACATTCCTAGGTTTGCTATTGTAGTGTCGGTTGATGATTTCTGGTCTAAACCTTGAATGACTAGCAAAATGGCTTTGAGTATTCTCTAACTGAATGGTATCTCTGAGGCGTATGCCGCTAATCAATTCACATGCATAGAAGCTAGTGGAGAGAATCGTTCGGTGCGATATTTTAACACACACAATGGGATGGAGATCATAGCTATTTAATCCTACAGATTTTAGCGAGCTGCTGACAGTGACTTTGGCAGCATCGCGTTATCATGTTTTGTACATGTTGGTTTTCAGTTCAGAATTACTCCCCAATACGTATCACTAGTACTGTCAGATATTTGTATGGGAACAATGCCCAGCTGGAACGTAGAGGGCTTTGGCTGGAAAATCAGTCTACTAAATATGATTGCGTGACCTTTGGTGGCATTGTATGTTAATCTCCACTCAGAAGCACATTTCGTAACGTTGTTGAGAGCAGCTTGTAGTCCTTTCTGAGGTGTGGGGCTGACTAGTGTCGTATCATCAGCGAGCATAATTGGAATTTTGAGGCCATATATAACACGACCTCAGTCTTTTCTTCTAAGTTCACGGATCAGATTATTGATATAAACGATTGAGTGAGTGAGTGAGTTTAATTTTACGCCGCACTTACCAATATTCCAGCTATATGGCGGCGGTCTGTAAATAATTGAGTCTGGACCAGACAATCCAGTGATCAACAACGTGAGCATCGATCTGCGCAATTGGGAACCGACGACATGTGTCAATGCAGTCTGCGAGTCTGACCACCCGATCCCGTTAGTCGCCTCTTACGACAAGCATAGTCGCCTGTTTAGGCAAGCATGGGTTGCTGAATGCCTATTCTACCCCGGGACCTTCACGGGTCTGATATAAACAAGAAAGAGACATGAGGACAGCGCTCGTCCTTGCCCTACACCTTGTTTGATAGGATAACTATTTGACATATCAACACTGTATGTGACATACGCATAGCTATTGCTGTAACTTTGATACTAGAGAAAATTCCACAGCATCCTCTTTATGCCTAGTTCATGTAGTTTTTACAAAGAGACCAGCATGCCAGATACGACCAAAGGTTTTTTTCAATGTCAAGGAAAGTTGCATAAACAGATGATTTGTTAGATAGATAATAAATAATACATTCATGTAATGTAAATACATGTCGCATTCTCGTGTTCTTGCGATTTCGTGTTTTGTGGCCTTATTTGAAAAGTCGAGTTTGCGAGACCGCGAGATTTGACAGCATGTACAAATGTCGCATTCTCGTGTTATCGACTTTTGACAGAAACGTGCTCTGTACCAAAAACACGAGAATGCGAAATCGCGAGAATGTCCCTTACAGTATTTCATGAAATACTGCCATAACAGCTCCATGTTCTTTTCGGAAAAAATGGACAGTGTGTGTTGCACCATTGTTCCAATCTTTCTAACATTACTTTTTTTCAAGTAATTTTCCCATACACGATGTTAAAGTTATACCGCTATAGCTTTTTGGATCTGATTTTTCTTTTTTACCTTTATATATAGAGATTACCATTCCAAGTCTATAGTTCCTTGGCAGATATCCCGTTTCGAGAATCATATGACATAGAATAGTAAGTTTTTCAAGAAGGCTATTGCTTGCAAACAACAAATGTTCATTACATATGCTATCTGGACCCGGACTTATATTCTTACACAGATTGCGTATTTGCAAAGAGATTTCTCCAGGATCTACAGCTTTGTACAGCGTTTCGTCTGAGTCAGTTTGATCATCGTAATTATCCATGATTGTCTTTAGTTTTTTGCTTATGCGACTTTCGAAATGCTCATTAAAACTTTCAGAGTTGTAGGGCTGCGACAGGTCGGCGTATTAGTTGACCCACAGTTTGCATATGCCAGACGTAGAAGTTTCTGTTTGATCACGGTGACAGAGCTTAGTCATTGATCTATTTTGACGTTTTTGTTTTCTGACAGTTTTATAAAAAAATGGTAATATCTGCTTCACAGGACTGTGCTAGTTCAGGTTGCACCTCTTTGTTATATATCTTCTTTTTGCGATCCTATGCTGACGCCTGAACTCTCTTTTGGCAGTTTTATATTCAACATATGTTACGGTTCTCTTGGCTTACCATCAGCAGACCAGAGTCGCCTGGCAGCGCAAAACATGCCATAAACACTTATTTCATTACATTTAAAGATGTGTCTGTTACTCTATTAATGATGATACAAAATTAATCAAAGTACATACACACATAGAGGAGAATATGGGAATCTAAGAACTAAAATATGTATCGGACAGGGTCATCCAATTTACTATTACCTGCATTCTGATGTACATTGCTATCTTTTCTTACAAACTGTGAAAGTACCAAGACGTATCCTCTCACAATCGGGAACTATGTATTGGAATAGTTTGGTTCACTGTAAACAAATCATAATGAAAATATACGGTCAGTATCCACAGCAAATTCTCTCTATGTGGCTCGAGTTACATTTACCTAATGTAAAGCATAGCGGAGTTATGCGCCCTTAACTTTATACGTGCATGACCTCTCTTTCGACATTTGACATCACAGAAGAAAATCGATTTTTGACATTCATTGCGGGTCATTTTTTTCATTTTATGTGAATGACATTATGCATTAGCCCGTAAATCCCTTTCATATACACTTATGTCGTTCAGATATCAAGCTGTATTTTCTTCGCTCACATTCCGTAAAGATGACAAATTAAAGTGAGTGAGTTAATATTTACGTCACATCGGCAATATCTCAGCCATATCGTGACGAGAACAACTAATATTAAAATCAATTATATGTCTACTATAAAACCTGTCAACGACGGACTGTAAAACAACTAGAATATCACAAATGGAATTAAAACTAGCATGGAAAGTTAAAAATAACATCACCATTTGGACAATACACTATACAATCAGGCAATAAATCGCCAACAACTGAAGGTAGATCACCATACTAGGACCATGGGGACTTACAGTACCTTTGCTACCTACATGGACCCTAGTTGGATTTACACCATTCCTTCAGCCGCTGGCGAGTGTACAATATGCTAGCCAAAATTAAAACAACAGGAATACTACGATTAAAAACAGTGGTAGACTTAAATTTACTATCAATGTTTTTGGACTTACGTACCCTCTCAGGAGGACAATAATTTTACAATACTTCAACCCCCTTTGAGGGTACAGCCACTAACAATTCTAGTTACGAATCCAAACTACCAATTATTAAAATACATCTTTTTACAGAAACATATTGCTCAAAATTCAGTCAAAAATCAATTTCTTTTAAAAAACCAAGAATTAAATGAAAACTAACGCTGGTAAAAAGATCCTTCATTGTTTTAACTGAAAAATACATATCCCTTGTAATGGAGAATTCAACACAGTCAAGCAGAATATGCTTGACTGTAACTCTCTCATCACAAGGATACAGAAAGAAGGATCCTCACCTTTTAACAGGTACGCATGAGTATATCTAGTGTGTCCAATACGACATCGTCGTAGAATAACCTCTTCAAATCTGGACTGACAACCCAATTGGGTATAACCAATGTAAGGTTTTATCTCATGTAATTTATTTATACCCACTTGGGTGCCCCACTTCTTCTGCATCAGGTCACGGATATAACATCTAATCGTGGCTTTGTAATCACTATAAGGAATAAGCAGTGGTGCCACAGATTTGTTGAGTGCTGCTTTAGCAGCAAGGTCAGCCAATGTGTTACCAGAGATCCCTACATGGCTGGGTAACCAACAGAAGACGATGTCGTATTGGCCAGTAGCAAGATCATTATACAATTCAATAATTTCTATTAAAAGTGGATGTTTACAAGAGATATTTTTAATAGCCTGACGACAAGAAAGAGAGTCGGAATAAATTATATATTGTTTACGTTTAGGGTGTCTTTGAATATATTTAAGGGCTGTCAATATGGCGTTAGCCTCTGCGGTAAAAGTAGAATATTATCGGGTAATCTAGAAGATATTGTTCTGGATCCAATGACAGTGGCACAAGCCACAGCGCCACCGTCCTTGGACCCATCTGTAAATACGGATTTATCATTGCTATATTTATGTTTCAATTGATTATATTCTTGTTTATACTGTAATTCGTTGGTTTCTGATTTTTTAAATGTCGTTAATGTTAGGTCAACTTGTGGCCTAACCAATTGCCAAGGAGGAGAAGAAAGAAGACGGGAAGGAGCTATATTTTCCAGCTCAATGCTAGAGGCTGCAGAGAGGATTAAAGACACAATTAAATGCTGGATTAGACTCATTAGAAGCTAATTTTGTAATGTATTGTAAAGATAGTTTGATACGACGTAAGTTGAGAGAAGGCTCATCAGCTTCGACGTACAGACTGTCAATAGGAGAGGTTCTAAAAGAACCGAGACAAAGTCTTAGGCCTTGGTGGTGCACAGGATCAAGTAGTTTTAGGTTACTTTCACAAGCTCCACCATATACGATGGAGCCGTAATCAAGTTTAGATCGGATCAGTGATCTATATAAGTGAAGAAGGGTAGACTGATCCCCTCCCCATTTTGAATTTGATCAACCTTTAATAAATCGAGTGCCTTCAGGCATTTGCCTTTAAGGGATTTAATATGCGGCAAAAAGGCAAAATGTGAGTCGAAAATAAGTCCCAATAATTTAGCCTCCTTGACCACTTTGATTGGGGTACCACTGAGAAGTAGTTCTGGGTCCTTGTGGGGTTTGTATTTACGACAGAAGTGTATACAATTGGTTTTTGATTTAGAAAATTTAAAGTCGTTTTCAAGACAACATTTATCTATTTTGTTTAAACACAGCTGCAGTTGCCGTTCAATAGTATGCATATTTTTACCACGGCAAGAAATATTAAAATCATCCACAAATAAAAATCCATCGATTAAATCGTTTAAAACTTTAGATAAACTCTTGATTTTGATGCTAAAAAGAGTGAGAGACAAAATACTGCCTTGTGGAACACCCTGATCCTGATTGTAATGATCAGACAGGGTAGAACCCACGCGGACTTGAAGTTGCCTGTTATTTAAAAATTTGGCTATGCATTGAGGCAAACGACCTCGCAAACCGAAATCATGTAAATCTCTTAAAATACTATATTTCCAGGTTGTGTCATGTGCTTTCTCAAGATCACAAAAGATAGACACAGCATGTTGTTTATTAATCAGCGCATTTTTCACGAATGATTCTAAACGCACTAAGTGATCGACAGTACTTCTGTTTTTACGGAAACCACATTGTATATCTGTGATAAGGTTATTAGTTTCCAAGTACCAAGCAAGTCGATTATTTATCATGCGTTCCATGGTCTTGCAAACACAGCTAGTTAGTGAAATAGGTCGATAATTGGACGGATCCGTATGATCACGTCCAGGTTTAGGTATTGGTATTACTATGGCGTCACGCCATGACGGAGGAAAGTTACCCGATGTCGAAATATCATCAAAAATATTTAGAAAAGTTTCTAGGCAGGATTCTGGTAAATGCTTCAGGAGTTGATAATGTATGTTATCAGCTCCTGTAGCAGTATCATGAGCTTGATCAAGAGCAGTATGGAGTTCATAAATAGAAAACGTTTCATTATAATCTTCCCCATTATCTGACTTGAAATTAATAGTTTTCTTTTCTTGTTCTTGTTGATACTGCTGGAATTTAGGTAAATAATTAGAAGAATAAGAATGTTTAGCAATGGTATCGCCCATTTTATTTGCGGTATCTGATTCATCCGTAAGTAACTGATCTCCATGTCTTAGATGATGGACACAAGATTTAGCACCTCTACCTTTGATTTTCTGGACCATGTTCCACACCTTGGACATGGGTGTCCGAGAATTTATTTTAGATATATAATTTTGCCAAGATTGGCGTTTGTTCAAAAATACGCCGCGCTTTAGCATTTAACATTTTAAATTTATTGAAATTATGCACCATAGGATGGCGACGGAAATAATGTTCTGCTTTTTTCCTTGCCTTCCTAGCTTGTTTGCACTAATCATTGAACCATGGTTTTCGAATATGTGGAACTGAAGAGAACTTTGGTATACACTGATCAGCTATGGAGTTCAATTCATCAGAAAAGCATTTAATAGCATCAGGAACGTCAATAAACCGTTCGGGTTTAAGTTTTTCGGCACACAGTATTTCATATAAAGCCCAGTTAGCCTTTTTAAAATTTCGCCTTGATGATGGAGGAACATCAGATGGAGTTACAGAATTTAGTATAGTAGGAAAATGGTCACTTCCACAGAGGTCATCGTGGACTGACCATTCGAATTCATTCAGTAGTTCTGAATTTGTGAGTGACAAGTCGAGAGCAGAATAGGTCCCTGTCCCAGGGTGTAAATATGTGTTAGAAACCGTCATTATATAAGCATAAATCGCTATCTGAACAGAACTCTTCTAATAGTTTACCTTTAGTATTCGTAGTTGTACCGCCCCAGAGTGGGTTACAGCCATTCAAATCTCCCATAATATTACACGGTTTGGGAAGTTGATCGTATAAGGTTTGAAGGTCGGTTTTCTGAAGAGCTGTAGACGGTGAGGCATACAAAGAACATAATGTAAGAGTAACATGTAAAATGAGTCGGACGGCAACTGCTTGAAGATTAGTAGTGAGTGGAAAGGGGCTATGGATAACATTCTGTTTGACTAGGATTGAAGATCCTCCAGTGGCTCTGTCACCCGGATTTGAGAAACAATGATAAGCATTGAAATGACGTAGCTCAAAAAGATCTGTCTGCTTTAAATAGATCTCCTGCAGACAGACTGCTGACGGCGTACAATCCTGGACCAATAACTGTAACCCATTATAATTATGCCTTAGTCCTCTGCAGTTCTACTGTACAATATTGTGGGAGTAAACTATCTTTTAGGGGGGTTTATTGGGGATCTACCCCGTACCTTTTTGGTGGGCGACAAGCTGTGTGCCCTAAAATGGACATTTTCGGACACGTCCATGTCCTCAAGTGATCCACCACAGTGAGCACACACAACAGACAATGTGCAAGTATTTACGCCATGCCCATACTTCTGGCACTTGAAACATCTCAGTGGATTCGGAATATATGTTTCCACTTTGATATGACAGTAACCAGCCTTTATGGATTTAGGAGCAGTCGGAGTAGAGAATGAAAACAAATAGGTGTTTGTTGGATCTCATTGTGTTTACGAGTAGTGAAACGTTTTACATGCAACACACCTTGTTCCTTCATCTCTGAGGCAATATCAATTTCCAGCATATCAGCAAAAAGGCGGTCTCGGTCTCTCACTATGCCTTTGCTGGCGTTAAGCGTTCGGTGGGCAGAGACTGATACGGGAATGCCGACAAAAGATTTAGTTGCCATGAGGTTATTTGCCTGTTGTCTCTTATTACATTCAATAAGAAGTGAGCCTGTACGCAAACGTCTAACATTTTTAACATCTCCTGCTATGCCTTGTACGCCTTTTGAAACAGCAAAAGGGTTCAGCTTCAAAGGAGTCTTGTCAACAGTCTCAAGTACTATAAAACGTGGCCAATAGTCAATAGATGTGGACGGTGTTTGTTCATTAATATCAGGATCCGT
The DNA here is from genome assembly GCF_037392515.1 of Haliotis asinina. Classification (NCBI taxonomy): domain Eukaryota; kingdom Metazoa; phylum Mollusca; class Gastropoda; order Lepetellida; family Haliotidae; genus Haliotis; species Haliotis asinina. The sequence continues at coordinate 15,674,587 of NC_090280.1, forward strand.
ATCAAGAGGACGTTTTTTCTTGGTGATAGGGGTTTCATAAGCCAGAATTAATGTTTTCAGGTTCATCATCCGAGCTCCCCACCCACCACGGAGTATCACAAGGACAATGCTAAAAACAAGTGGGTCTCCAACTTGCAGCACCAAGGATACTCGGATGATATACTCCAGCAGAAGAGTTATAAATAGCTAATCCACCAGATTGGCCCATGAGCCACCGCCTTCTGGCAAAAGACTCTAGGCAAAGAGCAAAACAGCATATTGCAAATCATTGACATTTGATATGAATAAATGTACCAAGTCCAAACGTAAAACATTTCCAAATTAAATTTGTGCAGTGACGTACAAGTCCATACACAGGGCTTGGCGTGACCAGCCGATTGATAGAATCGGGCCGATTCTACCACCCGTCTAGGCGAAGTAATAGTGGTGTGTTGAGCAACAGGAACACGGTTCAGGCTCCTACTGCCCTCAACCACCAGACTACCGTCCTCCACCGACACGGGCCGCAACCCACGGCAAACAAATTGCCCAATTCGGTTGCTCCTTGCAACCAGCAATAGGGTGCTATGGACCTAGTTGACCAGGGCCCACACGGGGGTTTGAACGGCTCTTGGCATTACCCAGCTCCCACCACGAGGAGGTGGCCGTTCACGGGTGCCGACAAATTAAAGACAAAAATGTAGCAGAGTGCTTTTACAGGTGCACGATAAACATGGAGATATTTACTCGTATTTGTAACGCACACAACAGTTTTGGACAACATTTAGCAAGGTCTATTTCTCAAATCCGTCGCAGTTATATTTACACCAACGGATAGGAAATTAAATATTCTACAATTCTGTTTAATTTCATAGCCGTAGGCAGATCCAGGACCACGTGAGCGCAATTCTCGCACAACGTTCACTTTTCAAACCTTAAGACAATGTGCGCCTGTAATGAAATTCGATATCCAGGGGGTTAAAATATATTGTTCACAACACCTTTTTATTTATCATGACCAGATTGGGCATGCCCGCGAGTTGACGTGTTTCAGATTGTTGGAGAAGAATGAACATATCTGTATTGGACGTATGTGGAAATATTGTTAGAATTGTTTGATGGTTATCTTACTACTTATGAGAAGAAAGGTATGTTGTTTTGTTGTATGCAAATGACGTGTGTGTATGTGTTTGTTCTTTCATATCGACATCTCATAAGACAACACAATAACCAATGAGATCAGTGTGCTTTTATTTTGTCGCTTTGTCCAATCAGCTGCCCCTAATAACAGTGAGGCACGTCAATCAATACTGAAAGTCAATAAACGTGTTGTAACAGTGAAATATTGTCGGTGTGTCAGAACTGGGGTTATCAGCTATTTGCCTTCTGCTAGGGATGTGTCCTTGAACTAAGTCTCAGGAACATCCGTGCCACATTTCGACAATGTTCTTACGGATCTTCGTTGTCTTACATCTTGGTCAATTGGTACAAACAAATTCACTGTGTGTTGACGAACGTTTTACGCTAGTGCCACAAGTGTACATGAGACTTCTCCGACAAACCAGAGAAAACTCTACTGCTGGTTGCAGTGTCCAGTGTCATTTGGAACAACGCTGTCCTTCATTTATGTTTAGTGCTGAAAATGGAATGTGTACGCTGTTTATTGATGAGAATGACGTATCTGCAACCTGCAGTCGACAAAATGTGTATCTCAGGTCAGGTATGTATAACTTTATAACTATTACTATAATCCATTAATCGACTTTATAAATATTACTATAATCGGTTAAAGCGAATTGAGGGGCTATCAGTACCGGCCAATGTATGTTCCTGGGTCCGATTGTCAGGTTATTGTTTCTGTAGCAGATCTTGAACATATTACTTTATCCACCACTGTTAACTCAGTAGCACACATCCTGTGTTTGTTATCAGTATATTTGATGGATATATAAGCAAGCACATACCATAGCAGATGTGTGAAGGGTGATTTAGACTATTTTGTATTGTTTTTACTTTATTGTACACTGTATGTGGAAGTCAAAGTACTACAAAGTATTACATATATCCAAATGTAAGGATATGCCATAGGCTACCTATTGCGCTTGCTGGTTGATCGTAGCCCAGTCATGAATTCTGGAATCTGGGTTGTCGGCTGCAGAACAATAACAAAAGCAAGAACTGGTTCAACGTAATTGTTCTAGATCAGTGTATCTTTAACAACTATGAAAGTCCGAGCTGTACATCTCCATCAAAATGAAATGGCCAAACTTAGACAGAAGGAATATCCTTGACACATAGCGCTGCTGGCTGTCACTTCACATTTGTCTGGCAAAGGACGTCCGATAAACAAGTTCTGACTTCTATTTCCAAGGAAAGTGTTGCAACTGTTAATATATACTTCAGATGAGGATGGTAGGGAAACTGAAAAATAGAACGTATCAATGGTGACATCATTGACATACTCTCAAGCAAAATAATTGGACTGAAAACCGTAAGTTTGTCTCCTGGATCTTGGAAAATGAAACTGACAGATTTTAGGAGGTATGAATTTTGAAGACTGACGAAAGAAAAATGTTTCATGATACATCAGATCCCTATTCCACGGATCGAGCCTAGCGTACAAATGGTTTTAAATCCCATACTTTAAAGCAGGCATCGACAGTCGTAGCGCTTGGACTGGCTTCTGGAAGTGGGCCCTTGGCGGCTATATGACCTGGAAAAGTCGTGTAAATCAGAATTCTGACAGCACCGTTTCGGTTTAATCGATTAGCATTTTCCACCACTACTGATCATGTCTTTTGCGCTGGATAGGAAGCCTTAAGCCAATAGCACCAACGCGCAGCATTATAAAGCGCCAGTCGTGGTATACATACAATATTTGCACTCTTTTTACGGTCAAAACGATATTTGGGCAAACGTAAGTTATCCACATTCGGCTTCCTGGTTTTATGAAATTATGAAATGTAGAGGACCCTTTTGTGAAAAATACTGATATTGATATACATGGTATATATGAGAGAGAATAAATACAATTCATAGATTCATAGTTTTTTTGTTGTTGTTGTTTTTGTTATCGAAACTATCGTCTGTTTGAAATATGCTGTTCTGCAGATAAAGCTACACAGCACAATGGCAGGCCGATTCGACTTGTTGGCGGCTCATACTACGGTCGTCTTGAGGTTTACTACGGGGGGGAATGGGGAACGGTCTGTGACGACGGTTTTACTAATCTAAACGCCAGAGTTGTCTGCAAACAACTGAGGTTACCATCGTAAGTATAAAATTTAATACTCATCACATACTTTGGATCATTCATGTTAACAATCTAAACTAAACATTTTGCATAACTATTTTTTAGTTTTTGTGAGAGTGCGTTACAATAGCCTTACACTCACAGAAACAAACACACACACGTGCAAGCGTATACACACACATACATATACACACACATATATATGTGTGTGTACGTGTTATATATCTGTGTGTATATATATATATATATATATATATATATATATATATATAGAGAGAGAGAGAGAGAGAGAGAGAGATTAGATGTAATATGTATCTATGTTCTCTCAGGTAGACAGTATTATTTTTTCAATATGGGTAAATCTGCTTCTTTGAAGAAACGCAAGTACTGCAATGCAGGCACCAGCAAGTTCTCAGCTGCTGATCAACACAATTTGTGAGTGGATAGTATTGTGGGAAAAGTCATGTGACTGTAACCTACTAGCATCCAACAGGCAGCTTGGGTTAAGCGGGGGAATAATATGCTTGCTTTGACTCTTTAAGCATTTGTCCCTCGTATGGTGATCTACCGTCAATCGTTGGCGATCTTTCGCCCGTGTTGTATATGGCATTGTCTGCTTAATGACTAGAATGTTTTACTTTTCCATGCTTGTTTTATACCCAAATCTGTGATACTCTAGTATTTTTACTGTCCATCGTGACAGGTTGCATTTTTCAAAATATTTTCATTTATCATATCCGAGTGTTTCGTCAAGATATGGCTGATCTATTTATCGATGTGATGTTACATTTTAACTCACTCACTATAAGCATTCACCTTTTGAATAAAGTTTGGCACAATATAAATGCACATAATATGCTTTACAGATAGATATTGAAATGCAGGGAAGAGAGGGTTCGGGTGATCCTGGCAAGTCAGGCTGGTAATGCTCATCAGTTCAGGGCCCTCGTCCCCTCTACACGCAGCCCAGACAGCGACTTCTCCCAGGAAACGCTGCCTAGTCGAACCCACCAAGAATTTTCCTGAGAATATGAAGGCTCCCCAACACTGCAGCCTTCTGTATTATCAACATTGTCAGAAGGGCAGTGTTCCATTTGCCTATTCCAGAGAAGTTAAAAAGCATCAATTTCCAAGACGCCCTGGAAATGTTCAGGGTGGTATCGTGGATGGACCTCAGGGTCAAAGCCACAGGCATGGCAGAGACAATAGTAAAAGCAGCGAGTCATGCTATCATGTCTTTTTAGATATGCCAGATTGTCAGAAAGGGTTGTGCTCTCAGGCACTCCGGATCTGTGCCAAGTGTTAAGGAAAACCTAAATTTCGTCGCAGTACAAGGGTTCTGCTTTATCTGCGTGACTGACCACACTCACCACTGTTATTGTGTTGGCGTTGGGCATACAGGCTGTACCATCCCTTATCTCCAGTCTCTCCTCAGATCTTATAAAGTTGATGACCACTCCCGGAAGTTCCGACTTTTCTGTATTGCTTAACCATATCACCTCAACAAAATATCAGTACGTGGGTGAGCAGTCCTTTGAGCACTCCACCTTTAATACTTTCTTCCTGTGGCCTTTGACTGCTGCTGCTATTGTTCCACACAGAGCCAAACTACAGGTCATGGATGCCTCCCTGATACGTTTGGAGAGTTCCAGATTTGTTAGAGTTCTTGCTGGTTTGGGACGAGCCTCCGGGACATCAAAAGCGCACATTCACAATCTCGCCGTTGTCCATTTTTGGGGTCCGACAACACATAAGACATTTCCCTTTGTCCTGTTTGGGAATTGTGGGTATACTAGATGCATCCAAGGACTGTGCAAGAGACTCTTCCTACCACTGTCTACTGCCTCCACTGTAGAAACCTCTCGCGTTTTAGGATAAGATCCACCAGTCTGTGGGCCTACACCTACGGTAACCTTCCTTCACCTACGGTAACGTACACTCAGGAGACACACATGAAAGCCAGACACCATCTGCACCTCCATTTGTAATTGAGATTCCACGTACGTGGAAGGGTTTCATTAATTCGGTCCTCTGGTCCTGACCACAGGCAAACTGTAGCGCAAATGGGTTGCACACCATGGAGAACACTTCTTACATGCGAGTGAAGCGAGGAAAGGTTGGCGTAGAGTATTGACATAGTAGTAGCGAATCAAGCACGCTATCGCCGCAGAAGGAGTTGTCTTGTCATGCTGGGAGTTACATCCCCTTGTGTACCCTTCCGTTTTTGGAGATTAAAGATGCAGCCAAGCACATGGTTAGCAGACGCCATTGTTTTGTCATACTGTTCTGCCAAGTTGAGAACATAATTGGCGACGAGGATTTATCTGATCCAGTCGCATCAAGGAACCATAGGAAATATAGCGCCTTTTGACGAAACAAACGGTATGTGGGATGTGTACTTTGAACGTCTGACTGCGTATCTCGAAGCGAACTCAGTTGGAAAGGGTAAGCAAGTGAGTCCTTTCCTAACGATTGTTGGAGGGAAAACTTATGGATTGCTTAGAAGTTTATTGTCTCCAGCGAGGCCTTCATCTACGACATTACCGCAGTTAACGACATTTCTCACTCAAACCAGTCGTGATTTCACAGTGTCACAGATTTCGTAACAGAGTTCAAGGGCAACATGAATCTATTTCAGACTATCTAGCTGTGCTTAGAGAACTTACAGAACATTGTTATTTCAAACAAGATCTCAATGATCAGCTTAGAGATCAGTTTGTGTGTGGTTTGTCAAACAACTCTATTCATAAACGTCTGTTATCAGAAGAAGGCCTTGACTTTGAAAAAGCTATGAAAATTGCTGTTTCTATGGACACTGCTGCCAAAGACATGCAGGAACTGATGTGAAAGCTCCAGCCAAGGTGGATTGGAGATAATTTAGTGAACAGTACATGCATCGATATAATCATTTGCAGGCCGCTTCTGACAGTATCTGCGTACCTCAAGGGAGGTAACTCTAATCTTGTATCATCGGGAGTGGAGTGAGTGAAAAAATGATGAAGAAGGCACACATGCTAGTTCGTTCATGGAAGGTTCCAGGTATCGCACATGACACACAAATCGTAGATGGACATTTATAGTTACATAACAAACACCAGGTAAACCAAATGTCTGAAGGGGGAAATCGTGGGATAAAAGACAGAAGGAAGCAATTGCCTAAATGCAAGTCATGTGGAAAGACTAACCATGATTCCAAAGACTATTGGTTGGAAAGTGTGGAGTGCTACAAATGTGGGAAGATAGGCCACACTCAGATTGTTTGTAAAAATAAACAGAAATCCCAGAAGGGTGGTTTGCCATGGAAACAAAAAGAAAGGTGAAGTTCATCACACGGAAGAGGTAAAGAGGGAAATAGAAGAATCTGTGAGTGATGAAAGTAAGTTACCCCTGTTCTTTATTAAAGATGACATGGAAGTGATTGACAGAATATGGGTGTATCCTGTTGTGGAAGGGACTGAGTTAAAGATGGAGCTTGACACAGGCTCAACTTACTCCATAATTTCTTGTGAAAAATACAAGAAGAGATTTGGCAGAATACCCTGGAAGAGACAAATGTAATGTTAAAGACATACATATATGGACCTGTTAGACCAAAAAGGACAATTAGTGTGAGTGTGTGCAGTACAACGGAGTGCATCATGATGTGAGGTTATTCATTCGAGAAAGGGCAGGCCAAGCTCTGTTTGGACGGTCATGGTTACACAGTGAGTGAGTGAGTTAGTGAGTTAGTATTTAACGTCACATCGGCAGTATTGCAGCCATATCGTGACGAGAACGATTAATTATAAATATAAAAATGAATTACTAGCACGGACATTGTAAAACCCTGTCAACGAAGGACATGGTTACACAGGATACAGCTGAAGGTGGATGATGAAACAGACAGACTGGTGAAAGACAACATCTTAGATCGAAGAGAAGGTGAATGCTGTATTGAATGCTCTAGTTCCAGAAAATGTGTCGCAGCTGCGTAGTTTCCAAGGACTGTTGAACTATTACGACAGATTTTTGCCAAATATCTCTATGGTCATCTGACCACTGAACAAACTTCTTGAGAAGGGAACAGAATACAAGTGGTGAGAAAATGCGGTCACAGCCTTTAACAAAGCAAAGACAATGTTGTCATCAGCAGATGTGCTAGTACATTATGATCAAGATTTACCAGTAACTTTTGTTTGTGATGCCTCACCTTATGGTGTGGGCGCTGTGCTGTCTCATATCACAAAAAAGGTAAACACCTCTCGGACACAAAGACAGAGCACAAGTATGCGCAAACAGACAAAGTCTCACTAGCAATAGTGTTTGGTGTGCGCAAATGTTCTCAGTACTAGATCGGCAAGAAGTTTACACCAACTACTGGTCATCAGCCATTGGTGGAGATCTTGGGTCCAAAGACAGCAATTCCTCCACTTGCAGCGGCTAGATTCAAATTGGGGTACCATGATGTTGTCAGCATACAAGTACAACATTGTGTACAGAACATCCAAATACAATGCAAATGCTGAGATGAACTTTCTCGTTTGCCGACACCAGAGCATGTAACAGAGAGTGTGATGGATGCAGCTGCAGTATTCAACATGTCACAGCTTGAGGGCTTACTAGTTAAGTCATCACTGGTTGCAAAGGAAACAAAGAAGGATAAAGATTTATGATGAGCCACGGACTATATACTAACGGTATGGACAAAGCCTGAAGACCCATTGTTACAACCCTTCTACTTCAGGCGTAATGAACTGAGTGAGTGAGTGAGTGAGTTAAAATTTAACGTCACATCGGCAATATTGCAGCCATAGCGTGACGAGAATGAGTAATTATAAAAATACAAATGAATTGATAGCACATACATTGTAAAACCCTGTCAACGAAGGACAGTAAAACTAAGTAGGATATCACAGAGTAGAAGGTAAAACTAGTGAAGAGACCTAAAACAATGTATCTATAGAGGACAGTACAAGATAAAAATGAGCTATAGGTTGCCAACAACTGAAGGTAGATCACCATACTAAGAACCATGGGGACTTACAGTACATTTGCTTCCTGCATGGACCCTAATTGGATTTACATCACCCCTTCAGCTGTTAGCAATTTAGACAAATCTAGCCATAAAGTAAAAACACACTTATTCTACGATTAAAAAGCTGGAAAACTTAAATTTACTTCAAATGTTTTAGGACTTACGTACCCTCTCAGGAGGACAATTATTTTACGGTACTTCAAGCCCCTTTGAGGTTACAGCCACTAACGATTTGAGTTACTATTTTAATCTTCCAATTTTAAAATATTTATCTATTTACAGTTGAGTTAACAAATCTAATTCCTTTAAAAATGCAATAATTAAATGAGGACTAATATTGCTAAAAAGATCCTGCATAGAGTGTGACTTAACATACTGATCCCTTGTGATGGAATACTCAACACAGTCACGCAAGATATGTCTTAGAAAATTTAAAACCATTCTCAAGACACCCATTTATTTATTTTGTTTAAACATAATTGCAGTTGCCGTTCAATAGTATGCATATTCTTACAGGAAATATTAAAATCATCCACGAAAAGTGATCCATCTATTGAATCGTTTAAAACCTTGGATAAACTGTTGATCTTGATACTAAATAAGGTCACAGACAAAATGCTGCCTTGCGGAACACCCTGATCCTGATTGTAATGATCAGACAGGGTAGAACCTACTCGGACTTGAAATTGCCTGTCAGTTAAAAACTCTGATATAAAAAGAGGCAAACGACCTCGTAAACCAAAATCATGTAAATCTTTTAAAATTCCATGTTTCCAAGTAGTATCATATGCTTTTTCTAGATCAAAGAATATAGATACTGCATGTTGTTTGGTAATAATAGCACTTTTGACGAAGGATTCTAAACGTACTAAATGATCAATAGTACTTCGATTCTTCCGAAAACCACACTGAATATTTGTAATGAGGTCATTCGTTTCCAGATACCAAATTAATCTGTTATTTACCATTCGTTCCATGGTTTTACAGACGCAGCTAGTTAAAGAAATCGGTCTGTAATTTGATGGATCCGTGTGATCCCGGCCAGGTTTGGGTATTGGCACGATAATTGCATTACGCCATGAAGGAGGAAAATTCCCAGACGTCCATATTTTGTCAAATATATCTAAAAGCGTCTCCAGGCATGATTCAGGCAAATGTTTCAGTAGCTGATAATGAATAGTGTCATCACCTGCTGCAGTATCATGGGCTTGGTTCAGAGCAGTGTGGAGCTCATGCATTGAAAACACTTCATTATAGTCTTCACCGTTATCGGAATCAAAATTAGCTTTTATCTTCTCCAGTTGTTTCTGGTATCTCTGAAATTCAGGGACATAATTTGCCGAGGAAGAATTTTTGACAAAAGTTTCGCCAATTCTATTTGCAATATCAACTTTATTAGTTACCAATTTGTCACCATCTTTAAGATGGTGAACTGCAGATTTTGAGCCTTTGCCTTTTATGCGCTGAACCATGTTCCACACTTTAGACATGGGTGTGCGTGAATTAATGTTTGATACATAATTTCTCCAAGATTGGCGTTTGTTTTGCTTGTATGTACGCCGTGCCTTGGCACTAGTAATTTTTACATTGTTAAAGTTTTAACAGTAGGATGTCTGCGAAAATATTTTTTGGCTTTCTTCCTACGTTTTCGTGCTTGTTTGCATTCGTCAGTAAACCATGGTTTACGAATATTAGGAGTTGCAGAGGACTTAGGAATCGTTTGATCAGCAATTTCATTCAGTTGTGCTGAAAAATACTGGATGGGATCTGCTACATTACTGAAGTGCTCTGGTGTTAGTTTTTCAACACATAATTGTTTTTACAAAGGCCAGTTTGCTTTCAGAAAATTCCAACGAGATAAAGGAGGATTATCATCTGGTCTTACAGCTTTGAGGACAGTAGGGAAGTGATCACTGCCACAAAGGTCATCATGAACAGACCATTCAAATTCATTGTAAATGTTTGATTCAGTCAGAGCTAGATTAAGTGAAGAATATGATCCAGTGGCTGGATGCAAATACGTATGTGAATCATCATTAAAAACACATAAATTATTATCAGAAATAGAATCTTCAATAACTTTTCCTTTATTGTTCGTATTTGTACTACCCCATAGAGGGTTGTGCCCATTGAGATCTCCCATGATGATGCAGGGTTTTGGCAGTTGATCATACAAACATTGAAGGTCAGATTGTCGAAGAGATGATGAAGGAGGCACATATAAAGAGCACAACGTAAGAGCAATGTGCAAGGTAAGTCGGACTGCAACGGCTTGAAGAGGAGTATTCAGCTGAATAGCACTGTGAATGATGTCCTGTCTGACGAAGATACTACATCCTCCAGTTGCTTTGCCCCCTTCAGGAGAAAATGAATGGTAGCCAATGTGTTGTCGTAAGTTAAAAACATCGTTATGTTTTAGATATGTTTCCTGGAGACATATTGCTGACGGCTTAAAATCCTGTATTAACAAAAGAATCTCATTATAATTTTTCCTAAGTCCTCTGCAGTTCCACTGGATCAAGTTCGGCGATCGAATCACGGTGGTTCAATAGGCGATCGCTCTCGTAAACGGGAGGAATAGAGATCCCTCCTGTTATCCTTTGTAGAAGGAGTAACCTCCATATCCAAAGGATCAAAAGTGTTACGCACAGGTACCTCCGAAGGAATAGGGGACGTGGCCTTTTGCTGTTTTTTAAATCTTTTTTTTGTCTTTCTGTGACATGTGAGTAGTGCCTGGTTTCTTAGTTGTTAGCTCGGACTGACTGTCTGTCTCCTCAACAAGTTCATTTTGAGTTTGAGTCTGTGTTTCTGAAGTGCATTTTGTAGAAGCGTCAGTAACGGTGCTGATGTTGACTGGCTGATCTGACCTAATCCATGTCATTTCAGTCTGGCACATGACTGATGCAGCTGCGACAGGGCGTGCTGCAGCAGCTGCATATCTGACGCTTGAAGAAGGTGTCGACTGGTGGGCTACTAACTTTTTTGCTTCAGCAAATGAAATATTGTTCTGACATTTGATCTTCATAATCTGAACTTGTCTTTGCCACTGAGGACACAGTTTTGAGGAGGACATATGTTTGTCACCACAATTTGAACAGTGAAAATCATTTTCACAGTCTGATCCATCATTGTTGCCACTGCAACGGTGACATACCATAGAGTTCGAACAGGAGCGTGAGCCGTGACCAAATTGTTGACAATTATAACATCGAAGTGGATTTGGGATGTACATCTCCACTCCGATATTAAAATAACCAGCTTTGATAAACTGAGGAAGTGTTGACCGGGAAAAAGTGAACAGATAAGTATTTGTTTTCCTGATGATCCCATCTTGTTTTGTGGAGAAACGTTTGACTGATGTGACACCTTGACTTTCAAGTTCAGCTGCAATTTCCTGTTCAGACATGTCAAGGAGGCAGTGAGCTCTGTCCCGGACAATGCCACGGCAAGAGTTCAATGTCCTGTGCACAGACACAGCAACATCAACATTGGCGAATTTAGTAACTGACAATAGATTCAAAGACTGCTGCCTCCGTGCACATTCAACCAGAAGGGAACCGCCACGCAGACGAGAAACATTCTTAACTTCACCACATATTCCTTGAATTGCTTTGGATATGGCAAATGGATTCAATTTAATTGGTTCATGGTCAGACGCTTCAATAACTAGGAATCGAGCCCATGAGTCTGTGTTTTGGGAAACATGTTCATGTGTATGATCAAAATCCAGGCGTCTTTTTTTTCATTTCGAACGGAACCAGAAGTGTGCTGTGACATGGTTAGTAAGTAGTATTCGACATCCCCACTCCCCACCCGCCACCGAGTGTCAACAAGGACAGTGTTAAAGTGCACCGGATATCCAGATGCAAACACCAGGGATATGGGGATGCTATACTCCAGTAAATATGACTTGAATAGCCATCTTAGTCTAATAAATTAATTGCTAGGCTGGTTCTGCCCATAACAATTATTCATAGAGAGACAGTATTCAGCTGTCAACATTACCAGATTGGCCCATGAGCCACCGCCTTCTGGCATAGGACTCTAGGCATTAAATATATCAATAATTTGGAAATGAGAGGTGGAAATGGCCAAGACCCAAATAGTGAGCGAGTGTGCAAACAATATTATCTACGCACAGGGCATGGCGTGACCAGCCGATTGATAGAACCGGGCCAGTTCTACCACCCGTCTAGGTGAAGTCGGGGCTAAAGTGGTGTGTTGAGCAACAGGAACGCGGTTTCAAGCTCCCATTGCCCTCAACCACCAGGATCCCTTCCTCCACCGACACGGGACGCAACCCACGGCCAACAGGCTGCCCAATTTGGTCGCCTCTTACGACCAGCAATGGGGTGCTGTGGACACATTCTATCCCGGGCCCACACGGGCCGTAATGAGCTGACAGTTCAGGGAGGATGTCTCATGTGGGGTATGAGAGTGATCATACCTACTTCCCTACGTTCTGTGGTTCTCCATGAACTACATATAGGGCACCAGGGCATTGTGAAAATGAAGCCGTTAGCGTGCAGTTGTGTATGGTGGCCCAACCTGGATGAGCAGATTGAACAAACAGTAACGCTGTTCAGTTTGTTTAGTAGACATGGTCTACCCCTGCAGCATGTGAGTGATAACTTCCCTCAGTTTGTGTCAACAGCTTTTGAACAATTCATGGGCATGTATGGTGTGCAACACAGAGTTTACATGAAAATGTGAGTACGCGTAGAGCATCTTTGCAGCAGCAATTAGCAGTGTTCCTGATGAGATATAGGAACACGCCACTTTCGACAACAAAGGAGTGTCCTGCCGTCTTACTTGCACTTGATCTATTGAAGCCAAATCTCGCCACGACAGTCGCGAGAGTCAAAGAGAAAGAAATTCAGGAACAAGGTGGAGGCAAAGTTCGAACGGAAACTTTTGAAGCTAATCATCCTGTACTTACAAGGGAATATAGATAAGATGCTAAGTGGGTACCGGACAAATCCGGTCCTGTGTCTTACAAGGTGCAAGTTGATCCAGAGACAGTGTGGCGACGCCATACCAACCAACTATTACCACGTTCAAGTCCGGCGACATACTGTGACGTCGTCCGATGTCCTACCCCTCCAAGGCACACAGGCTTGGAGGCGACAGCAGAGTTACCGGGTAAGCCTGTAACATCACACGGGACAGATACAGACAGTAATATTCCATCACCAGCCCCAGAACGACGCTATCAAGAGCGTGAGAGACGAGCACAGCAGAGGCTGGACTTATGACTTTAATTGCTAGACCTCATGGAAGTGTCCAGTAAATAATGTTGGTAAAAAATGTTAATAGTTAATATAATGAAAAACAGACTGTTAAGGTTCTATGTGCGAGAGTGTTTATTATGTTAAAGGTGCTAAGAGATTCAAATCGAGATACTTAGAAGATAACATTTCCAAGTGAACTTTTGAATAAACAAGAGAGGAGATAGAGTGTATTGACATAGTAATAGCGAATCAAGCATGCTATCGCCGCAGAGGGAGTTGTCTTTTCTTGCTGAGAGTTACGTCCCCTTGTGTACTCTTCCGTTTTTGGAGATTAAAGATTCAGCCAAGCACATGGTTAGCAGACGCCATTGTTTTGTCATGCTTCATGTTGTTTTGCCAAGTTGAGAACATAACAGTTCACAACGTACTTTCCTCGCTTCACTTCGAAAATATTTTACATGTCAAAATAAACTATCGCCACCATCAAAGGTATACATACACCCATTTCTTCACTCGGTTGTGCTCTCACATTTCTAACTCCATGCTTATATTACTCCCGTGAAATGTGTTTTATTCAGCAGGGGTAATGGAGGCGAAGAAAGATCCGAAACCACGAATGGGGCTTAAAATGTTGAATAAAACATATTTCACGTGAGTAATTACTAAGCATGGGGTAGGAAATCTGAGAGCGCAACCAGATGAGGAAATGGGCGTATACCTTTGATGGTAGCGATATTTCATTATGACCTGACAAATATTTTTCGATCCGAAGCGAGCAAAGTTAGGCAATGTGAGCAAAGTTTGGCTACGTACATTCCTGGCTTTGCTTGCATATAAAAAACATGTCATATTCTCTATTCTACACAACTTCATGTGTGCCTGTGCCCTGGCTGTCGTCAACCCACACTCGCAAATGAGAAGCAATCCTTCCTTCGCAAGGTCTTGTTCCATGTACCTACATAAAAGTTATTGATGTTATCCATATGTTGGTATTTTTGGGGGGAGCTAGTGCGCGTTCCCACCGGCATACCCATGACTTCGCAGATTGTGAAGCACAGTTCTGTGCTACATGCAAAGGTGGTTGACACTCAGTTTATTTACTTCTATTCTTTGAGTAAGTATGTCAGCGAAGTGCTGATTCCCGTGACTTTCGAAGCATTCTACTTCCACACCCTTTTCCTTTATTTTGCCAGGTGGATGGGTACTCATCGTTAAAAAAGTTGACCAGCTGGGCTGTTCTCCCTTTCTTCACCTTCCAGTGTGTGTCTGTAGAGGATGGTTTAAAAGCAGGGACTGTCCAGATAAAGCTGTTTGATTTTAATCCACGGGAACTACTTGATAAATTGTGGTGAGGCAGGGTCTGCTTGTCAAACTCTGGTTGTCACAAGTAGTAGTATAGGGAATGACAGTTCTGGCTCACTTTCACAAAATGAATACTGTGGCGGTAATTACTGTGCCTTGGTAGGAGGTAACACTGTGCCGTACGGTACGATCAATAATTCTTCTCTTACAAATCCCCTACCCGGCCCATCCCTCAAGTAGTACAAGTTAGGTTCGTCGGCTTTTATATCCACTTTATCTATGTTGTAAGTTTTGACTGACCATATAGGATCGGTGGCTCGCTTACGGCTATCGCCCTCGTGTTCCCCCGGCTGGTATAGATACCTCACTAGGGCCCTATCTGGTATCTGTTTCTCCTTCCCACGCAATGGAGCGGCCGACTCTGCAACTATTGATTTTAGTTTGATAGCGTCTGCCGGTTTCTTACCGGTGAGACGGGTGACTTCATGGTTGATTGCCGACACCACCTTGGGTAACCTCGTGACCCATTCAGTCGATCGTTTTCCAGGGGTGGCCATCTCCCTAGCATACTGATAGCCGAACAAGCGCTCAGCCAAAGTCCTATTAAATCTCTCAACTATGGCTTGGCTGCGATGGGCTCCGGCCGTGCCACGCCTGACCTTTGTATCGTGTTTGGCTAGCAGTTGTGACACGGCACCCATGAACTCCCGTCCGGGGTCAACTTGCAGCTCTGTTGGCCACGTCAGCGGGCTGCGTTTGTATATGCGTTCAAATCCTCTGGCTACCTGGGCCGAATCTTTCGTGGTCAAGGGTTCGGCTTCCTTGTAACGACTGGCTACGTCCACTACGGTTAAGGCATACTTGTACCTCTTGTCGTGGGGTAGGAACAGTAGGTCTGCCTGGTGAACGCTATTAGGTATTTTAATACCGAACCTCCTTCTAGGCACGTAGCGTGGTGCCGGCAAATAGATCTGCCACAGGGCTTGTTTTTCAAGCCTCGCTTTGGCTTCCTCCGGGGGTACTCGCGCTATTTTAGCTAGCTTATCTACTGCGCTAGCTCCTTTCCAGTACCCACGCGGGCTGTAGTAAATAGCCTCAAATTTTTTCATGTCCATACGCGTATGTGTTTATACCATCAATAGCTATCCAACGTTTCGTGTCCATAGGCGACAGGGACGTCTTGTTTATAGTCAGTCCGTATATCTTATGTCCATCACTTCTAAGTGTGTTCATTTTATGCCTAAAGGTACGGGTCTTGAACAGGGCTTCCTTGAATCTGGCGTGTTTGATGTGTTGTTTCACCACATACTTCTTAACCCCCTTAGCCTTCCGGATCTCACTATTGTCGGCTTTCAGTATGGAGTACATCTTAGGTCTCAAACCTATGTACTCGGATATGGGCGTGCCAGCACACTCGTCCTTCATCTTACCTAGGACCTTTTTATTTACAGTACTGTGTATGGCATGGGTCTTAGGGTAGTCGCTGGTGTCGTATAAATCGAGGTGTTTTTTCATGTCCTCGTACACGTCCTCGGTTCGAATCTCCATCAGCAGGGAATCCGTGTCAGTGTACAGCACTTCACACCTGTCGCCGTACTGTTTCTTGAGCTCGTTGTAGTAAAAGTCGTACATCAGGTGTTTGGATAAATCGAGGATGCTCATCCCCACGTAAACAGGCCGGTTGAATTTTATGTGACTTTTCTTCATGTGTAGGGCAACCAGGTTGTCTGTGAATATCTTACTACGGTTGAATGCCGGACTGGCTATCAATTTCCTGAGTTTGTCTTCCTCACTAGATCTAACCAGCTTCACGGTCACGCGTTTCCTCAGGTTCTCCATAGTCTTACCAAACACCGAGTTATTCATGAGCTTGTAGAGATTTTTCTCAAAATCACTGGTTGATTTTTTTCGTAGGTCTGTGTTCATTCTGATGTAGGGCTCCATCCATGGGCTCTGGTCGAACATGAGCACCCTGTGTATTTTGGTCAGCCTCATACCCAACGACAGGTACAGCTGTAGGTTGCGATAGTGAACGATGTACTTGGTCTTATTCATTAAGTTAGGCACGAGTTTTTCAACGTCTGTCACACGCCCACCTGACAAGTTATGTTGGTACTCAGACATCCAGTCTGGGTTAACCCTCATACGTTCGGGGGCCAGGGGGTAGCTGTTGTGTGATGTGTGTAATTCCTTTGGATACTCTAAGTCAACTTCGAGGATATACCCTTTGTTCGAATCTGGTGCAACCTCCATAATATCAACGTGGGGTACCCATTCGAATCCCCCTGTAGGTAGATACTGGCTCATGGCCCAGCCGTACAGGTTGTTTGCGTCGAGGTATAGAATGTGATTGGTTGGTTTGTTAGGATCGTAACCTTTCACGTATTGATTATTTGCTTTCGCGTATCGTTTGGATGCCATGGAAATACCACCTCGCAAGCCTTTCTCAATGAATAGGTGCATGTCGTAATCTGTTAGCAATCCCAAATTAACTCCGGTCTTTTTAAGCAAGGCGTCCCACGACAGACCTGGGCTGGTGTAATACCATGCGGGGTCGAGTTTATACTGCTTTAAACAGGTCCGCCTGAACGTTTCAAACACGTCGGATAACAGCAGTACATCTGTCCTCAAGTACAGGTCGTGATAATCACCCAGGTTCTTACAACCCAGTTTATTCCATACGTTAGTCGCGTGCGAGTAATCATCTCGTGAGACGGACGCCTCATTCAGCTTGCTATAAAAGCAGTCAATAGGGGGTAGTCTGGTCTCGGTGAACTTGGCCCAACTATCCATGTACTCATAGGGGTACACACCCTTCCTCATAAGCAGGGGTCTAGTCTCGGCGTCTGTGTATCGATCGGTGATAGGGAAGGTATTGTTGGCCTTGACCAGACTGTCGAGTGACGACAGGAGGAACTGAAAAGAGTCAATGAACCTAAGCCCGTTTAAACTGAAGGAGATGTATCTCTCCATGTTGTTGGGGATGCATGTTATATTACCATCGATTTTCGCGATGGCCTGCATGATCAAGTGTGAGTCGTACCCTCTCAAGTTGTGAAAGACAACGGGGATGTTTATTGTCTTAGGGTTGATTTTAAGCTTGAGGTTGCACGCGTTGTGAGCGGCGCCTCTATACTTACCAGTTATGTGGCAGTGATCTCTCACCGAATCACCGTTAAGTGGTGAGTCACACACGTGACAGTTAGTGCTACTAGCGTGAGCTAGCCTGTCGGCTCGGGTCAGACGCATGGGAGCGATTTTATACAATGTATTCCTAATAATTTTTTCTTCCTCCTGCAAACACTTTAGAAACCTTTCAGCCGCGTCAGGGCCCCTATACACTACAGGAGCTTTCGTTTCCCCATCACAACGGACGACAATGTATCCAAAACCGCAGGCCTTATGTTCCTGGGTTTTGTGGGTGAAGCTACCCCCACTAGGGGGTGTGGTGGAATCCCCACCCACAACTAAGGCTTCGAAGTCGGCGTATATGATATAAGGTACAGACATTTGGTTCTTGTGGTTACTGAATTGTAGGATATTATCACCTTCCTTAGGCATGTCGACTCGTATGGCCGTCTGCCCCACACCTTGGCAATCATCCCGGTGGGATTCTAATAAATCAGCTCGACTGAAACCGTGTAGGCATCGTACACAAAAGTGTTTTTCCCCATCGTGTTTCGACTGGTCGTGCAACAAACGGCTGAGATGTTTTATCCATGTGTAGTGATACTTTTCACCTCGCTGGATCATGAATATATTGATAACTTGGCGATCCTTCACCGGGCTGACCCTGTGTACTATTGTTTTGTTACCTTCGTGCCCAAAGACATTTATAGCCATATTATTCTGTTTTTCTACTTTAGTGATCTGGGATATGGGGGTGGGTTCATCTATACCATCCCAATTAAGCCCATCGTCTTGGGGATAACTAGAAAGCCTATCTGAATTCTTGCCAGCTGGAAATAAGGCTGACCTGATAGCTAACCTCAGGCAATCGTTTCCTCTATTCTTAACGTTTACTATGGCATGTTTGTTTCTATAGTAGGGAGGCAAGGCTAGGTATGACCCGCCTCTGAACGGCACGTAGTTAGCTATGTCTAGATAGACATTATCGATTTTATCTACAGCCCACCCGGACCCCAAGTGTGTATAGCGTTCTAGGTATTCTCGTATCTGCTGAAAACTATTATCGATTGATGCGTCAATGGTCTCTGCATGTGTGACGACCTCTTGTTGACCTCGGAAGTAAGGCTGAACATATTCAGTGGTACTCCCAACCTGCTTATCGAGCGACATTTTCACTGTGATCTGAAACTTGATACTTCCTAGGTTATTTAGTTCCTGGTTGACCTTATCAGCTATCAGAGGCTTGATATCTGTAATGTCTATGTTTCTATCAACGTGCATGCGCCAACCTCTCAAATAGTTGCCTACAGCGCGCTCAGTGCGCACGAACTGTAGGTCAATAGCTCTATTCTGTCGTAATAATTCTACAAGCTGTGGTTTTCTCATACGGGAATACCCGCCTAAACCCAAATCGTGTGCCTCGGCTTTCAGTTGTTTTACAGTGGGACGTGCTACGGGGGCATGTGATAACAATGCGGTTAACCCGGCTCTCCCCAGGTTTGAATAACCCGTGTGTCCAAGCTGTTTTGCTTGAGCTTTTAATTGTTTTACTGTAGGAGGGGCTTCTAAACCTAGTAATCTCAACAATGCTGACTTCCGCATTCTAGAATACCCGATAACACCTCTCTGTTTTGCGACCCTCTTGAGCTCGCGCACAGTAGACATCGTGTTTACACCTAAGAGAACTAATGTCTAATTGGTTCACAGTAAGGGGAGGTAACTCTTAAGTGGCTATCTTGAGCAGTCGCCTACGTTCTTTTATGTAGCCTTTTTTATTCTCGTAGATGAGTTGATGTCTGACTACGTTCGCTCCGTGAGCTTTACATAGACAGTAGTGTCCTTTAACCCCGATACCACACACAGAACACGTGTAGTTAGGGCTTCCCATATGGAAACAACAGAACCCCTGATTCCTGCATTTCCTACCACAGGCCTCGGTCTTCCCCATAAGTATGTATTCGCATCGGTATGGAGCGGGTCTCATGTTTACTTATATAGGTATTTTAGTTTAATTGCTTCGCAACCAACGCAGTAGCTGCTATACCCAACACTATGAAGCCCAGTTCACGATTCATTTGTCCCTTGGATGGTGTGTAGTACTGAGCGAGTGTGGGTTTATTGAGCGGTTCCAATTGTTTACCAGTTAGTAGATAGTATTCTTTCATTGCTTCATCAACATCGTTGAATGTTTGAACGGCATGGTTTTCACGCGTGAGTTGTTCGTTAATAAAATCGATCCTCTGGAGGCGTTTTTTAGCGTACTCGGCCTGTGCTCTTTGTAATTTCTCAGTAGCGAGATCGTGTCGCTTCCTTTCTTCCTGTATTTCAGCCGCGTGATCATCTCGTAGTTTCGAGAAGAGGTAATTACTCCCTGAAAATGCCAGGGCATTCACTAACGCCCCACCGACCATCATAGCTATCGTGGCCATCCCTATATTTATTTCATTATATTATCAGGTATTATTCCTTGTTTTACTAGGATGTCTTTTGTGGCCATCGCCATACCAAGGTTCATTATGAGCATACCCATATCCTGCAGGTTGAAATCTAGCTTGATAGTTGGTTGTTTAAGCACCATTTTAGTCAACCGAGCGTACCCTACGGCTAGACTGGCGACCACTGTGGCGTGGTATGCGTCGTTGACGAACGTTTTCCCCTCAGACATTATGTATATGATATAAAATATTAAAATTATAACATGATATGCGGGTCGACGGTGGGGGATACCCCCATACCCCCACTGTTGGGGTTGGGTGGTGGCTCACTGTGGGAGGGTACCCCCACGTATAACCACGAGATAGCCAAGGCAGCAGTTACACCTACAGCCAACAACAGTCTGGTTGGGTTGGTCACTTTATGTTGGTTACACCACCGTTTTTTACCGGCAGCTACTCTCTTAGGATTCTTCTGTCTGGTTACTGTTGGGGGTACCCCCACTGAAGGGGTCTCCACTGTTGGGGGTGGGGTCTCCTCCATCACTGTGTCCACTGGGGTTTCCTGTGCAGCATCCATCTATACTATTATTATTATTCTTTCTCTCAAATTGACAATGTTTTGCCGTGATAATCGCCGCCGTCACTGGAGCCAACAACATACCATATTTGTGGTACAGCCCGCAGCTGATAGAGCTCACGGCGTGTTCGATAAAAGGGTCTTTCTCGAGGTCTTCCCACAGGTAAAGTCGGCGCTCTGGTGGAATGGGAAGGAATTGTGATACAATACCGGTGTATATCTGGGCCATAGCCGATCCTATTGTTTTTGTCATTTCTGCTCCGAGCCGGGACTCGTATCTATTGTACAGCTTATCGATTTCTTCGGCTGACATTTTGTTAATTTTATCCGGAGTGTAGTCTCCAAAGTAATGTTTGGCTTTGCCGCCAACAGCCAACGCCACCAGTTTCTCTCGCTTGGGGGAATCCCCCACAGTGGGACCTGCCGGCGGCGTGGGGGAGACCCCCAACTGTTCGAGCAATTCCTCACACTCCATCTTATAATATAACAAGTAAGATTTAGTTTTAACTATATAATACCCGATACAGACAAAACACAGAGAAATGAAAGTTAAGTTGCACACGACAAATACTTCAAATATCATAGCTTTGCTTAGCTTTGCTTAGCTTTAGCTTAGCTTTAGCTTAGCTTTGCTTAGCTTTGCTTAGCATACTATATATGCTACTGGTTGGTCGGTCTTTAGAACGAGCTTAGCATGTTTAGTTTCAGCGAGCTGTTTCTTCACCCGTTCCCGTTCTAATTTACTCATCACATTGTTCTCTCTCAAACACTCCTCAAACGAATCCCTGTCCTTGCAGTGAAATAAGGCCACCCATCGCGTCTGCTCCCTGAGGTCTTTCAACACCGAGTTGAACTTCTGCGTTAGCACCCAGACGCTGTGATTTGCATGACGGCCGGAGAAGGCCAGGTACGATAGCATGTCTCTCTTTTTTGTTATCTCGCGATTAGCGCTGCAGTCGTCCAGTATAAACAGCGTCGGTTCCCCTTTAAATTTCTCGTGAAGAGCTTTCAACCAGTCCTGCAGGCGTGTTCCAGGGTCGATTTTGTGTACGTCCGGGTCCGTCATCACCCAAGGTCGCGCGTACGTTTTATTCATGCTCAGAGTAGGGCACATGATAACGATGTTATCGAACACATCCTTGTAGTAACCCTCCAACATATCCAACACGAAAACGGTCTTCCCACAGCCAGTCTGCCCGCATATGATAGCGCAGTGTGGGTCAGTGGGTAGTTGTGGGTACCCCTGGGGGGTGTGGGGGTCTCCCCCACTAGTAGATGGCTTGCACAAATCTCCCATTGTCTATATTAAGTTGCGCGTCCATAATAACGTACAGATATAATTTCAACTTACCAGCGGTTTGAGCCTTCTTAGTAATCTGGATAGTTATCCCTTCGCTACCGTTATCTATACGGCGCCCGCTACCGTGCAGTTTATCATCATCCGTGGATCGCATGTCCAACCATAGGGCGTACTTGGTGGTCAGGTATTCACCGATCTGCACGGAGCCGAGGTCCAGGTCCTTTGTTATGTAATCCCCCACTGGTAGCTTTTTTATCTCATCCCACTGCTGGTGTGGTCTCATACCATGACTGAACAGCTGGTTGGGCACGCCCTCGATGGTCACTTCCACCTTTTCAATCTCGGGGTTGAAAAACTTCTCGCTGTCCCTCCGGAATGGATCGTAATCCTCCACGGGGACGACCAGGATACCTTTCATCGATCGCGCCGGCACGTTCAGGTTGATATTCCACACAGTGTCGCTCTTATCTCGCACGACTGATCTATGCCTCAGTACGCGATCGTACAGGATAGCCATCTTCCCAGAGTACTGGCTTCGAACCTGCCTGGCCAGCTCATGGCTAGTGACCATGTCGAACTCCAGAGAGATGTTGTCTATGGCATAACTGGCCTCATCACCGTTCGGTGTACGCACTACTTTGCTATAGTCGTTAAACGTGAGCTCGTATTCGAACCCAGCGCGGCCTGGTAAAACGGCGCGTGTCCCGTGAGCAACTCGAAGTCGAGCGGCACGCAGAATCGATTCCCGTATGCTAGAGCGATAGCCTTTTCACCGTCCGATAGCTTGTCTTGCTGGTCTGTCGTGAAAACATACCCTATGCGCGCCCGGGTTGATTTGCTGATGCCCTGGTACACATCATTGACTCGTTCTCTCTCGCTTTTCCAGAGATCCTTGTAGCAGTGAAACACGTCGCTGTCGTCGATGCTCAGCACCTCGTTACCGCTGATCTTGACGGTCGTTTTCTTGATGATAGCTCGACCCACGTTCCGCACTAGCTCGCGTTTGTCGTTGTCGGAGGTCAACGTGATATTGAACGCCAGTCGAACAGTGCCTGGTACAATGAGGTCATTCTCACCAAGGTTTGGAAATCTAACCAGCAGAGTTTGATTCTGGTCTATCTTGCTGGGATTGTTGGTGATGGTCACCGACTGTCGCACGGCTCTGGCACCTAATGGCTCTCTCAATCTTCTGAAAGGATCTAATTTTCTACCGTACATTGTTATATAAATGAAATATATTTTTAATACTAATGGATGAAGACATACCTATGGATGATATGTGGGACGATAGTGCCCAGGCATTCAATGATGTCCAGGAGACCTCATTCTCGCAAGGTGACGAGCTCCTTAAAGGCGCCGTCGACGATTATTACAACGCAGTTGAAAATAAATCCAAACTCAAGCCGTTGGGAAGGAACTATTCCGATTTTACCCTCAGCAATGGCACGCTGCGTTTGAAGTCTCGCCCGGAGATCGATCTCATGAATAAACGCACTAGAGAACCGCTTGCTTTATCAACATTAGCCGGTAAACATGGAAGTCAGTTGGTCCAAGATGAACTAGGTTTCATAGATTACGGTGGCGCGCGACCTAAGCAGTATCCTCCGAAGTTAGTTCAAGGTCTGGAAGGCATCAGGGACGCCACATCAGATCAAAACATGACTTATGATATTAAAAAGATGTTGGCCGACTACGAGAACGAGCCCTTCCCGGGGCTCGAATTTACCGTTCGGGAACTGAGGGGGTTGGACCTGTTGATGCAAACCATTCGTGGCCAGCTCTGGAAAAGCACAGCCAAAATAAGTGAGATAGACGACCACATCGCCTATGAAAAGAAAAAACTCGGTGAAACTGAGGACGAGTCTATGAAAACCACCATCGAGGAACGAATACGTAATTTGGAAGATGAAAGGCAGACCTGGTTGGAGACAGCGTCCGGCTACAAAGAAAAGCTTAGATCCCAGGTCAGCCGTATACGGGAAACCATCAATCAAGTCCTCCACCGAGACACCACGTTAGCAGACAGGATTCGGATATTGTTCCGGGAGCAAGGGATCACCATCGCCAGCATTCTAACTGCATTGGGTTTCATCATATCAACCCTGGTGGTGTCACTGACGGGGGGAACCCCTGTGGGTCCTGCCGGCGGAGGGGGAACTCCCACAGGTGGTGGTGTTAAAGACTGGATTAAAAAACTCGGGGAAGGCCTGGCTAAACTGGCTGGTAAAGCCGCCGAAGCCCTTCCCGGCATCCTGGGTAGCATCGTCTCGTGGTTGTTGAGCGCTCTGTCTAAAACTGCCATGTGGCTCAGTCAAAACCTGTGGGCAGCCATCGTCGCCGTGGCGGGTCTGGTGTACGTAGCGGCTAAGAAATCTTTAACCAAATAAGTCCCAAAGCTACCCCACCAACCACTAGGGCTGTTTTATTATCAATATGCTGCTGAGCCTGAATATGAGAGTGTGTGGGGGGTACCTCCACATGAACTTTAGACTCCGGGGGCGACGCAACTATACCCTTTTCACGTGGTGGGATGTGTGGGATATAGGTGGTGTTAATATCGGGGTTGATACCCAACTTTTGATCCTTCGTGGCTATGACTATTTTGTTGTTATAACCCACCACTTTTTTTACTCTCAGTTGCATATCACTCGGAGCCATGTACAACCCCACGCCGAACACGTAGTCGACTTTCGACCTGGCGTATTCTAACACGTTTTGGTAGCGTTCGATGGCCCGCGGGAGATCAACTGGAGAATTGATAGCATCCTCAACGTTGGAAACGAATTGTGTCTGAGCGTCGTAAGCAGTTCCCTTACCGATGATGTTGGAACGCGTCATCGACTGCGCACCCAACAGCGCCCACACGTACGTTCGAATCGAGTCGTTCAACCTGACTACCCCTGCACGAGTGAATCCTTTCGACGTGTCCAGCATGAACATTTTCCACCCGTCTGTGGTTGACTGCTCCACTTTCTGGATTGTGAAACCAACACCACCTTTGTTAAAGTCCATACGATCATCCCTCCATTCATTACTCGACAAAGCAAAGTCCTGCCTAAGTATACCTAGTGTCAGTAAATCATCACTGGCATCTTTCACTGGTTTTGGTCCAGATTTGTTAGGTTTAGGAACAAGATCAGCTAATGCATGGGAAAAACGTTCCGTACTAAACATTTTTCGTTGCATAAATTTTATTAGTATATGTTTGCCAAATGCCTTTGGCGAGAGCCCATGAGCGTAAGGAATACCCAACCCGTGGTTCAGCCCCGGCAAACGCCAATCCGTCTTCGGGTCTATTTCGAATTCGTTGCAAATACGTTCGTAGACCCGTCTATCGTACGGGTTGTTTGTTGCGTCCCACGCTTTGTCCTGTGGGAGGGGGGCGCTGATCTCTTTAAGGATACGTCTGACCTGGTAGTACACGTGGAACTTGAACACAGACTGACTCAGTGGCCCACGCCGAGTGTCGGTCAATGTCACACCACACCCCGTTGTAGCGCACCACACGGCAAAGTTGAATTGGTTCTGCCAGAACTGCATAGGGTTGTTGAACCAAGCGTGGACTGCCTCAATGTTAGTCACCGAAAGCTTATACTTATCAGGCATATCTATAAACTTGGCATTGAAATACAACCTAGGAGCAACCACGATCTTCATGGTGGAGAAATCTACGTCCAGTTTAGGGTACAACACACCAGGGGAATACATTTTAAAACTATTATATAATAAATATATATGTAATATGTACATAACACTTCCAGGAATAACGAGCGGTGAGGCCGTTCAGCTGACGCACGCGATCGATAACACGTCAGGTCAACTCGAAGTCGCACTCTGCGATATCACCTACCTACCGCAATGGACTAACATTAACGCCAGCAACAATAAGCTGTTCGTTAGTGGAACTCGCAGCCAGATAACTGACGGCTACTACAGCGTGTGCTCTCTAAACGACGAGGTCTTCAAACCCCTGGGAGCCGAACTCAAGATGAACGACTCAAACGGTACAGTGGTGTTAATCAACAACGGAAGAACCTCCTTGAGGCTCGGCCGACCATTAGCGAGGATACTCGGTATGTCTCCTGACGAGATAAAACCAACAACAACCGTCACAGGCACGAAGTTACCCGACCTAGTACCGTACCGAGAGCTGTACATTCATCTCGGTCAGGTGAGCACAACGTATAACATTCAAGGAGGTCACCCTTCCACTATATTGAGAGCAGTGCCGGTGAAAACTGAGAAATTCAACGACGGTAGAACCGAGTCATTTTCACCACGGCAGTATAAGAGATTAACCCAGGGCAACATACCTGAGCTGACAATATCGGTGTTAGATATAAATCATAATCCTGTAAATATAGGATACCTCAGCTTAACGCTTCACGTAACATGACCAGCGCACAAGGGCCAGGAGTGAAAAAATGCGTCAATATCGGGATCTCCGACCTCGGAGACACACGCGGTTTCGACGCTCCCGGAGTAGATGGTAAATCGTATGCCTTGCAACTGAAAAACAACATTTACAAACGCGTTGAAATCCCCTCCGGTGGAACCCTAAGTGATATGATAGATACCACAAGAGCAACAGTAAACACTAAGTACTCCCTTGTCAACACCGGTGATAATAATTGGGTAATATACCCATCGTTCGAAGGTAAACTGTTCGACTTAGACGATGTTGAGAGCACTACCGTCGTCAAAAACAAACCATATATGCTCGTCTTCACCGAAGATGACAAGTGGGTGTTGTTACCCGATAACAAATGGTTTCTCAATATTAAACTCGTCTCCCCTTACGTGTTCACGGATAACAAAGACAACCACCTAAACAAAGTCGTAAACAATGGAACCCTGCTCGTGGCTTACGTACCAACTCAGAGACGTAGTATAGTCGTCAGCCCAGTCAACACTATAGAAGCCCACATGCTATCGAGTAAACCGGCCATGCAAAACGTGAAATTGCAGTTGGTGTCTGAATTCGAAGGCGTGGTCAAGATACTAGAGGATCTACCGGCAAACTCAACACTGTTCATCAAAGTCTACCTAGGGGAACCATCGGTGAATGATGTCGAGATCGTGAAGGGGATCAAACTCGGGTGGGTGAAACGACACCAGTTTCAAGTTTGCAACGTTTACGTGCGGGTGGGTGTCGACTCCAAGACCAGTCTGCAAGGGGTCAACGTGATCGTGGAAAATAAGATATCACTAATCAATATCTTCCTGCCTGACAACATACACTTCATGGGTATAAAGTTAACCCCTGAATTATTATCAGAAAACCAGTTGGAAATTATATCATAATAGTATAATAATGACTAGTCATCATCCCAACACTACGCTTAACGACCTAGGAGACACGGAGGGATTCGATCAGCCTGGTGAGGAAGATGAATTATACATCCTACACTTCAAAGACAACGTGTACAGACGGGTGCCGTTACCAGATTTAAAAGAGCCCAAATGGCTGATCAACTTAACATTCACCTCACCTTATATCACATTAAATAATGGGGTTGTCTCTAAGATTAAGAACAACGGTATCTGGGCCGGGGATTTCATTCCGGAGAGGGCATTAGTACACATACCATCTACTGGTCACGGCAAAAAGGGGTTAAGTGCTTATCCAAACAATAAATTAACATTTAGCAGTAATCTTGATAGAATATCCTCCCCTTTCACCCTCATCATAGAAGTCTTCTTTACGGATTTATTCGATGGAGACCCCCCAATAGTACACCAAATTTTACCCGGGGTGTCAATACGCTGGTCTTACATATACCAATATTGTCGTATTGTTATACAACAGGATACCACGGGTCCTATAAACCACTTAATAAGCCTCCGTGGGGTTTCTATTACAACAGGAAATTCTATTAGCCTCTCACCTATTGCCCTGACTAGTAGTCTAGAACTTGTAGACTTCAAATTCATTGATAGGTTTTTAACTGAAACCCAATTAAAATATCTTTCAAAATATACATTATAGGATGGGTCTGTACCCAGTCGTAGAGGAAGTAGCGAAGACGCTGGAAACCGTAGATGGGTTCCGCTTGAGGCAGTTATGTGATGTGAAACGTCAACTAGAACAAGACCGTGACACGCGGAAAGCACTATGTAAAAAATATAATAGAGCTTTCAATATCGTGGACGGGGCTGACACTACCCTTATGGCAACCAGCATGGGACTAGGGGCGGCAGGCGTTGGGTTGTTAACCACCATCGTGGCTGCACCTATAGTGCTAGGTATTGAAATAACAGCTGGGGTGGCAGGGTTGGCAGGGTTGGCGCTTAAGTTAGTATCACGCAGACTTAATCGTAAGGCATTGAAACACGACGAGATCAGGGTTCTGGCCGAAGCAAAGCTGAACACAGTGAGTGAGCGAATTTCCACGGCACTCTCTGACAGTAAGATCTCAGAAGAGGAGTTTAGTTCAATCCTCTCTGAACTCAAAAAATATAACGGAATGAAACAAGATATTCGATCCAAGTCTCGTAAGTCTGCTATCAGCGAGGACGAGAAAAAAAAGTACATAGCACAGGGAATACAAAAAGCCCAGCAAGCCTTTATTATGAACACCAAAGAGATCGTAGGCGGTTCACGTTAAACTGTTTCATCGATATAAACATAACACGAGGGCGATAGCCGTAAGCGAGCCACCGATCCTATATGGTCAGTCAAAACTTACAACATAAGGGGCCAACCAAAGCCTTATTTAGTAAATAAGGCTTTGTAGAGACATTTTGTGAAAGTGAGCCAGAACTGTCATTCCCTGTCATGACCCAGAAATCCACATTTATTCGGGAACGTCAACTCCCTAGAGTTTTTGTGTTGTGTAACCCAAGGGCTTATCACGAGAAGCAACTCATCACAAGTTCAGAGTTAGCATATCGGGAGTTGGTGCTTTCTCCTGGCCTCCTTGTGTTATGCGACTTCACTGTTGTAGAGGTAACAGTGGGCAGTGTTCGGCCCACTTTCCAACCGTGGGATAATGCATACCGTTTAAATATTTGAAAATGTTAACCTTAAAGTGTATATTTATATATCTATCCTACCTCACGCGATTCATACCCACTAACGTTCTCCACATCACACACTTCTGAACGCTCCAAGAAATAAATGACAGAAGCAGGCTGCACTCTTGTACGGATGACTAACAGGTCCTGTTATTGAGTTGGGGCAGAGGTCAGGTGTCAGAGGTTGGAAATTTGGTTCCGCCTAAAGCACGTTTCCACACATGTTCGTAGAAGAAAAAAGAGGTGCATAAGGATAAGTATATTAATACACAATGAGTGAGTGAGTGAGTTAATATTTAACGTCACAACGGCAATATCGCAGCCATATCGTGACGAGAACATATATGACAAAAAAGAATACATATGGATATTATGAAGAACCTGTCTACGAAGGACAGTAAAACCACTGGATTATCACAGTTAGTACTAAAACTAGCGTGGAAACTTAAAAAATGATAGTATCACCTCTGCTACCTGCATGGTCCCTGGCTGGATTTACACCATCCCCTCAGCTGTTGGCGACTGTATGCAAGATTAGCCACAAATTAAAATGACACATATTCTACGATTAAAAAAATGGAAGATTCAATCTGGCTTAAACCGTTTTGGGACTTACGTACCCTCTCAGGAG
The DNA here is from genome assembly GCF_037392515.1 of Haliotis asinina. Lineage (NCBI taxonomy): Eukaryota > Metazoa > Mollusca > Gastropoda > Lepetellida > Haliotidae > Haliotis > Haliotis asinina. The sequence continues at coordinate 15,704,455 of NC_090280.1, forward strand.
GACAATAATTTTACGGCACTTCAACCCCCTTCGAGGATACAGCCACTAACAATCTTAGTTGCTAATTGAACTTCCAATCATAAAATACTTATTTATTTACATGTCAGTCAATAAATTCAATTCTTTTAAAAATGCAATAATTAAATGAGAACGTACGTTACTAAAAAGGTCCTTCATAGTTCTTGATTTAAAAAGGTTATCCCTTGTGATTTAATATTCAACACAGTCAAGTAAGACATGATTTCATCACAAGGGATGCAGAACGGAGGATCCTCACCTTTCAAAAGATATTCATGCGTATACCTAGTGTGGCAAATACGACATCGTCGTAGTATGACCTCTTCAAATCTGGTGTAACCAACATATGGTTTTATTGCATGTATTATTGATACCTACTTGGGTGTCCCACTTCTTCTGCATCAGATCACGGATGTAAGATCTAACTGTAGCTTTATAATCAGTATAGGGAATATGAAGTGGTGTCACAGATTTGTTGAGCGCTGCCTTAGCAGCAAGGTCAGCCAAAGTGTTACCAGAGATTCCAACATGGCTGGGTAACCAACAGAAGACGATGTCGTATTGGCCAGTCGCAAGATAGTTATAAAGTTCAATAATTTCTGTTAAAAGTGGATGTTTATATACTAGGTGTTTAATAGCCTGAAGGCAAGAAAGAGAGTCTGAATAGATTATGTACTGTTTATGTTTAGGATGTCTTTGAATATATTTAAGAGCAGTTAATATGGCGTTAGCTTCTACTGTAAAAAGAGAACTATTATCTGATAATCTAGAAGATATTGTTCTGGATCCAATGACAGTGGCACAAGCCACTGCGCCACCGTCCTTGGACCCATCTGTAAATACGGATTTATAATTGCTATATTTATGTTTCAATTGATGATATTCTTGTTTCTATTGTAATTCATTAGTTTCTGATTTTTTAAATGTAGTTAATGTTAGGTCGACTTGTAGCCTAACCATCTGCCAAGGAGGAGAAGAAAGAAGACGGGAAGGAGCTATGTTATCCAGCTCAATGCCAGCCGAAGAAAGAAAGGGTTTAATTCTGTGCCCGAGAGGTGGAACAAGAGAAGACTTTTTTGTTGTACAAGTCCTCGTACAGAGTATTGAAAACACAGTTATATGCAGGGTTAGATTCGTTAGAGTATAGCTTTGTTATATATTGTAAAGATAATTTTATACGGCGTTGTGTAAGAGATGGTTCATCGGCTTCAACATACAGACTGTCAACAGGAGAGGTTCTAAAGGACCCAAGACAAAGTCTTAGACATTGATGATGAACAGAATCTAATAATTTTAAGTTGCTGTTGCAGGCTCCACCATATACGATGGAGCCATAATGAAGTTTAGAACGGACAAGTGATCGATATAGATGGAGGAGGGTAGCTTGATCACCTCCCCATTTAGAATTTGATACCACTTTCAACAAATCAAGTGCTTTCAGGCATTTAGTTTTCAGAGATTTAATATGAGGCAGAAACGTTAGGTGTGAGTCAAAAATTAATCCCAAGAACTTGGCCTCCTTGACAACTTTAATGGGAGTGCCATCTAGAGATAGTTCAGGGTCTTTATGTGGTTTATATTTACGACAAAAATGTATGCAATTAGTTTTCGATTTAGAAAATTTAAAGCCGTTTTCAAGACACCATTTATATATTTTGTTTAAGCACAACTGCAAGTGCCGCTCAATGGTATTCATATTTTTACCACGACAAGAAATATTAAAATCATCCACAAATAACGAACCATCAATAGAATCATTTAAAACTTTCGATAAACTATTTATCTTTATACTATAAAAGTGTGACAGATAAAATACTGCCTTGTGGAAACCCCTGATCCTGATTGTAATGATCAGACAGGGTAGAACCCACGCGGACCTGAAATTGTCTATCATTTAAAAAGTTATGAATTGCGGCAAACGACCTCGGAAACCGAAGTCATGTAAGTCCCTTAAAATACCATGTTTCCAGGTTGTGTCATATGCTTTTTCTAAATCAAAAAAGATAGACACAGCATGTTGTTTTTTAATTAGTGCGTTTTTAACAGATGATTCCAAACGCACTAGGTGATCGACAGTACTTCTATTTTTACGGAAACCACATTGTATATCAGTGATAAGGTTATTAGTTTCCAAGTACCAAACAAGTCGAATATTTATCATGCGTTCCATGGTCTTGCAAACACAGCTAGTCAGTGAAATAGGTCGATAATTAGACGGATCAGTATGATCACGTCCATGTTTAGGTATTGGTACTACTATAGCGTCAGGCACCCGTGGCGAGCCACCTCCTCGTGGTGGGTGCTGGGTAATGCTAAGAGCTCGCCGACACCCCCGTAGTGGACCCGGGGGAATATTTGGTCCACCAACCCGTTTGCCGTGGGTTGCGTCCCTGTGTCGGCGGAGAAGGGGGTCCTGGTGGTTGAGGGCAATAGGGACCTGTAACCGTGTTCCTGTTGCTCAATACACCACTTTGGCCCTGACTTCGCCTAGACGGGCGGTCGAATGGGCCCGGTTCGACCAATCGGCTGGTCATGCCAAGCCCTGTGCATGGAGTATGTTTTTATATTTATCAATGCACACGTGTCATTTGGAATTTTGAAAATTTGGACTTCGTTTTATTATCTAAAACATTTTTGATTTTGAAATATGTTGTTCTGTAATTTGCCTAGAGTCCTATGCCAGAAGGCGGTGGCTCATGGGCCAATCTGGTGGAATTATTAATCTTTTAATTCTTCTGCTGGAGTATATCATCCGGGTATCCTTGGTGCTGCAAGCTGGAGGCCCGCTTGTTTTTAGCATTGTCCTTGTGATACTCCGTGGTGGGTGGGGAGCTCGGATGATGAACCATTTACACTAACCATGGCTTATGAAAACCCAACCAAAAAAACAAAACGTCCACTTGATATTGACCCTGTTGATAGTGACCACAGACCGTCTGCATCGATTGAGTATTGGCCGCGTTTCATCGTGATTGAGACTCCTGACAAGACACCGTTGAAGTCGAACCCCTTTGCTGTATCCAAGGGTATTGAGGGTATTGCAGGGGACGTGAAGAACATTAGACGCTTACGTTCAGGTGGCCTACTAGTAGAGTGCGGGAAAAAGCAACAAGCAACTAATTTGCTGAACATCAAATCTTTCGTGGGCAATTCCGGTCACGGTCTCTGCACACAAAACCTTGAACTCCAGCAAAGGTATATAGAGATCGCGACCGATTGTTTGATGATATGTCGGAACTTGATATAGGTTCTGAAATGAAGGATCAAGGTGTACTCTACGTCAAGCGCTTTTCAACTCGCAGAAACAACGAAACCATCAAAACGAACACGTATCTGTTTACTTTATCATGTCCCAGTGCTCCCAAATCAGTGAAGGCAGGCTATTGTAATATTCCAGTTGATACCTACATCTCCAACATGCTAAGATGTTTTAAATGTCAGAAATATGGACACGGTGTGAATACTTGCACATTGTCTGTTGTGTGTGCTCACTGTGGTGAGAAGACACACACAACAGAAGATTGTGACAGTGATTATAAAAAATGCACCAATTGCTCAGGCGATCATTCTTCATTTTCTAAACATTGTCCAATTTGGAAAGAACAAATGGAGATCAATAAAATATAATTCACACAAAATATCTCTTTTTCTGAGGCCAAAAAACTGGTAAAAAGATCTGATCTTCCAGAAAGTTATGCTACAATAGCAAAAACATCATCGGGTTCTAGCTCTAAAACAACATCAACCACAGGCTGCCAAACTACCTTGACTAGGGTCAATTGTGATTCTCCACAGCCTTTGTACCCTGCTATATCATCACAGACTGAGGAATCACTTCCTACTACCTCAAAGCCGTCTTCTGATCACAAATCATCATCTCAGTCACATTCAAAGTCTCAATCAACAGCTGACAATAAAAAAACTGTGAAAAGTAAACCGAAGCCGAAGCCTGATGCTTCAAAACAACAAAGTGGCAGACCTCCTAAAGGGTCACAAAATAAAGTTCAATTGTTTAATAAATATGGGTCTCTTGAAGACATGGACATATCTGAAAACGTCCATTCTAGGGCACATAGCTTGTCGCCCTCCAAAAGAGTGCGGGGTAGATCCCCAATAAATCCCCCCAAAAGATGGTTTATTCCAATAATATTGTACAGTGGAACTGCAGAGGATTGAGGACTAATTTACATGAATTACAGCTATTAGTCCAAGATTTCACACCTTCAGCGTTATGTCTCCAAGAGACATATTTAAAACAAACAGATACATTTGACCGTCGTCATTTTAATACATATCATTGTCTTTCACCTCCGGGTGATAGAGCCACTGCTAGATCATCCATTCTAGTCAGACAAAACGTTATTCAAAGCCCTGTTCCAGATATTAATAACATGCAGGCTGTTGCAGTGAGAAGTACTTTACATGTAGCGTTTACGCTATGCTCTCTCTCTATTTCGCCGTCTTCAACGTATGCCAAAACTGATCTTCAAGCTCTATATGACCAGCTCCCGAAGCCCTGTATTATAATGGGAGATTTAAATGGACACAACCCACTCTGGGGTAGTGTAACTACAAACACTAAAGGGAAATTGTTGGAGGACTTTTGTTCTGACAATGATTTATGTATTTATAATGATGGTTCCAATACATATTTACACCCTGGGTCAGGGACCTATTCTGCTCTCGACTTGTCACTTACAAAATCAGAACTACTAACTGAATTCGAATGGTCAGTCCACGATGACCTCTGTGGAAGTGACCATTTTCCTACTGTATTAAAAGCTGTAACTCCATCCGATGTTCCTCCATCATCAAGACGAAATTTTAAAAAGGCTAACTGGGCTTTATATGAAACACTGTGTGCTGAAAAACTTAAACCTCAACGTTTTATTGACGTTCCCGATGCTATTAAATGCTTTTCTGATGAGCTGAATTCCATAGCTGATGAGTGTATACCAAAGTCCTCTGCAGTTCCACACATAGGAAAGCCATGGTTCAACGATGAGTGCAAACAAGCTAGGAAGGCAAGGAAAAAAGCAGAACATTATTTCCGTCGCCATCCTATGGTGCATAATTTAAATAAATTTAAGATTTTAAATGCTAAAGCACGGCGTACTTTTAAACAGAACAAACGCCAATCTTGGCAACATTATGTATCTAAAATAAATTCTCGGACACCCATGTCCAAGGTATGGAACATGGTCCACAAAATTAAGGGTAAAGGTACTAAATCTACTGTCCATCATCTTAAACATGGAGATCAATTACTTACTGATAAATCAGATATTGCAAATAAACTGGGTGAAACCCTCGCTAAACACTCTTCCTCCTCTTATGTACCAAAATTCCAGCAATATCAAAAACAACAAGAAAAGAAAACTATTAATTTCAGCTCAGATAATGGGGAAGATTATAATGAAACTTTTTCTAGTCATGAGCTCCAAACTGCTCTTGATCAAGCTCACCATACTGCTACAGGAGCTGATAACATACCTTATCAACTCCTGAAGCACTTACCAGAATCCTGCCTAGAAACTCTTCTCAATATGTTTGATGATATTTGGACATCGGGTAACTTTCCTCCGTCATGGCGTGACGCCATAGTAGTACCAATACCTAAACCTGGACGTGATCATACTGATCCATCCAATTATCGACCTATTTCACTAACTAGCTGTGTTTGCAAGACCATGGAACGCATGAAAAATAATCGACTTGTTTGGTACTTGGAAACAAATAACCTTATAACTGATATACGGTGTGGTTTCAGCAAAAATAGAAGTACTGTCGATCACTTAGTGCGTTTGGAATCATTTGTTAAAAACGCACTAATTAATAAACAACATGCTGTGTCTATCTTTTTTGATCTTGAAAAAGCATATGACACAACCTGGAAACATGGTATTTTGAGGGATTTACATGACTTTGGTTTGCGAGGTCGTTTGCCTCAATTTATTGCCAACTTTTTAAATGACAAACAATTCCAGGTCCGTGTGGGTTTTACCCTGTCTGATCATTACAATCAGGATCAGGGTGTTCCACAAGGCAGTATTTTGTCTGTCACTCTTTTTAGCATCAAAATCAACAGTTTATCTAAAGTTTTAAACGATTTAATTGATGGATTTTTATTTGTGGATGATTTTAATATTTCTTGCCGTGGTACAAATATGCATACTATTGAACGGCAACTGCAGGTGTGTTTAAACAAAATAGATAAATGGTGTCTTGAAAACGGCTTCAAATTTTCTAAATCAAAAACCAATTGTATACACTTCTGTCGTAAATACAAACCCCATAAGGACCCAGAACTATTTCTCAGTGGTACCCAAATTAAAGTTGTCAAGGAGGCTAAATTCTTGGGACTTGTTTTCGACTCACATTTGACCTTTTTGCCGCATATTAAATCCCTTAAAGCCAAATGCCTGAAGGCACTCGATTTATTAAAGGTTGTTTCAAATTCAAAATGAGGAGGGGATCAGTCTACCCTTCTTCACTTATATAGATCACTGATCCGATATAAACTTGATTACGGCTCCATCGTATATGGTGGAGCTTGTGAAAGCAACCTAAAACTACTTGATCCTGTGCACCACCAAGGCCTAAGACTTTGTCTCGGTTCTTTTAGAACCTCTCCTATTGACAGTCTATACGTCGAAGCTGATGAGCCTTCTCTCAACTTACGTCGTATAAAACTATCTTTACAATACATTACAAAATTAGCTTCAAATGAGTCTAATCCCGCATTTAATTGTGTCTTTAATGCTCTCTACGAGGATTTGTATACCAAAAAGTCTTCCCTTGTTCCGCCTCTTGGGCTCAGAATTAAGCCATTTCTTGCAGCTTCAAGCATTGAGCTGGAAAATATAGCTCCTTCCCGTCTTCTTTCTTCTCCTCCTTGGCAATTGGTTAGGCCACAAGTTGACCTAACATTAACGGCATTTAAAAAATCGGAAACAAACGAATTACAGTATAAACAAGAATACAATCAATTGAAACATAAATATAGCAATTATAAATCCTTATTTACAGATGGATCCAAGGACGGTGGCGCTGTGGCTTGTGCCGCTGTCATTGGATCCACAACAATATCTTCTAGATTACCCGATAATAGTTGAACTTCTATTTTTACCGCAGAGGCTAACGCCATAGTCACAGCCCTTAAATATATTCAAAGACAAGCTAAACGTAAACACTATATAATTTATTCCGACTCTCTTTCTTGCCTTCAGGCTATTAAAAATATTTCTTGTAAACATCCACTTTTAACAGAAATTATTGAATTGTATAATGATCTTGCTACTGGCCAATACGACATCGTCTTCTGTTGGTTACCCAGCCATGTAGGGATCTCTGGTAACACATTGACTGACCTTGCTGCTAAAGCAGCACTGAACAAATCAGTGACACCACTGCTTATTCCTTACAGTGATTACAAAGCCACCATTAGATCTTATATCCGTGACCTGATGCAGAAGAAGTGGGACACCCAAGTGGGTATGAATAAATTACATGAGATAAAACCTTACATTGGTTATACCCATTTGGGTTGTCAGTCCAGATTTGAAGAGGTTATTCTACGACGATGTCGTATTGGACACACTAGATATACTCATGCGTACCTGTTAAAAGGTGAGGATCCTCCTTTCTGTATCCCTTGTGATGAGAGAGTTACAGTCAAGCATATTCTGCTTGACTGTGTTGAATTCTCCATCACAAGGGATATGCATTTTTCAGTTAAAACAATGAATGATCTTTTTAGCAGCGTTAGTTTTCATTTAATTCTTGGTTTTTTAAAAGAAATTGATTTTTTGACTGAACTTTGAGCAATATGTTTCTGTAAAAAGATGTATTTCAATAATTGGCAGTTTGCATTCGTAACTAGAATTGTTAGTGGCTGTACCCTCAAAGGGGGTTGAAGTATTGTAAAATTATTGTCCTCCTGAGAGGGTACGTAAGTCCACAAACATTGATAGTAAATTTAAGTCTACCACTGTTTTTAATCGTAGTATTCCTGTTGTTTTAATTGTGGCTAGCATATTGTACACTCATTAGCGGCTGAAGGGATGATGTAAATCCAACTAGGGTCCATGTAGGTAGCAAAGTCCCCATGGTCCTAGTATGGTGATCTACCTTCAGTTGTTGGCGATCTATAGCCTGATTTTATAGTGTATTGTCCAAATGGTGATGTTATTTTTAACTTTCCATGCTAGTTGTTTTACTGTCCGTCGTTGACAGGTTTTATAGTAGACATATAATTGATTTTGATATTAGTTGTTCTCGTCACGATATGACTGAGATATTGCCGATGTGACGTAAAACATTAACTCACTCACTCACTATAGCGTCACGCCATGAGGACGGAAATTTACCTGAAGTCCAAATATCGTCAAAAATAGATAAGAGTGCCTCTAAACAGGACTCTGGTAAGTGCTTCAGGAGCTGATAATGTATCTTATCAGCTCCAGTAGCAGTGTCATGAGCTTGATCAAGAGCAGAATGGAGTTCATGAATAGAAAATGTTTCATTATAATCCTCCCCATTATCTGAGTTGAAATTAATACTTCTTTTTTCTTGTTGTCTTTCATACGTTTGGAATTTAGGTACATAATTAGAAGATGAAGAGAGTTTAGCGAGGGTTTCACCCAGTTTATTAGCAATATCTGATTTATCAGTAAGCAATTGGTTTCCATGTCTAAGATGATGGACAGTAGATTTAGTACCTTTACCCTTAATTTTGTGGACCATGTTCCATACCTTGGACATGGGTGTCCGAGAATTTATTTTGGATACATAGTTTTGCCAAGATTGGCGTTTGTTCTGTTTAAAAGTACGCCGTGCTTTAGCATTTCAAATTTTAAATTTATTTAAATTATGCACCATGGGATGGCGACGGAAATAATGTTCTGCTTTTTTCCTTGCCTTCCTAGCTTGTTTGCATTCATCACTGAACCATGGTTTCCGTATATGTGGAACTGCAGAGGACTTTGGTATACATTCATCAGCTATGGAATTCAGTTCATCAGAAAAGCATTTAATAGCATGCGGAACGTCAATAAAACGTTGAGGTTTAAGTTTTTCAGCACACAGTGTTTCATATGAAGCCTAGTTAGCCTTTTTAAAATTCCGCCTTGATGATGGAGGAACATCAGATGGAGTTACAGATTTTAGTATAGTAGGAAAATGGTCACTTCCACACAGGTCATCGTGGACTGACCATTCGAATTCATTTAGTAGTTCTGAATTTGTGACTGACAAGTCGAGAGCAGAATAAGTTCCTGTACCAGGATGTAATTATGTATTGGAGCCATCATTATAAATACATAAATCATTATCTGAACAAAATCCCTCCAGTACTTTACCTTTACCATTTCTTGTTGCACTACCCCAGAGTGGGTTGTGTCCATGTAAATCTCCCATAATAATGCAGGGCTTTGGGAGTTGATCATATAGAGCTTGAAGATCGAGTTTGTGAAACGTTGAAGACGGAGAACATAATGTAAACGCAACGTGCAAAGTTAATCGCACTGCAACAGCCTGAAGATTAGTAGTAAGTGTAACTGGGCTATGGATAACGTTCTGTGTAACTAGAATGGAAGACCCTCCAGTGGTCCTTTCACCCTTAGGCGAAAAACAATGGTATGCACTGAGCGAACGTAGGTTAAGAACATCTGTCTCTTTTAAATATGTCTCCTGCAGACAAAACGCTGAGGGTGATAAATCTTAGATTAAAAGTTGTAATTCATGGAAATTATTCCTTAGTCCCCTACAGTTCCATTGTATAATAGGATTATGATAATCTATCGTTTGGGAGGATTTATTGGGGATCTTCCCCGTACCTTTTTGGCGGGCGACAAGCTGTGTGCCCTGGAACGGACGTTTTTAGTCACGTCCATGTCCTCAAGGGATCCATATTTGTTGTATAAATTGATTTTATTGTCTGACCCTTTGGGTGCTCTACAAAGAATCTGGCTTTGTACCTTTGCCTTTAGAGAGTTGTTTAGACTTTGTAGGCTGAGATGATGCGTTAAGATCAGAGGATGTTTCACATTGGCTTTGCGATGTACTAGGAACTGATTCTGTTGTTAGGGGCGATATTGCATGTGAGAATATCAGAGGAGATTCCGTTTTACCCCAGGTCAGGTTTGTCTGACAGCATACAGATGACGTTGTTGTTTTAGCGGTTACTGTTTCTGACGATGTTCTGGTGATAGAAGCATAGCTCTCCTTATGCTCTGAGCTTTGAACTAGCTTCTTAGCTTCCGCAAAACTAACGTTTTGAGTGAATTTTATCCTATTTATCTACATTTGATGTTTCCAAACAGGACAACTTTTAGAGTAGGAGGAGTGGTCACCCGCACAGTTTGTACATTTTTTAACATTACTGTCACAATCTTCTGTTGTATGTGTCTTTTCGCCACAGTGAGCACATACAACAGACAATGTGCAAGTATTGACGCCATGACCAAACTTTTGACATTTAAAACAGCGCAAAGGGTTTGGAATGTACATGTCCACATTGATGTTACAATAACCTGCTTTAAGAGATTTTGGAGCAGTTGGTGAGGAAAAGGAGAACAGGTAAGTATTGGTGTTAGTTACAACATCATTCTTCCGGATTGTGAAACGTTTTACATTGAGTACACCCTGATCTTTCATCTCAGAGATGATGTCAAGCTCTGTCATATCTGCAAACAATCGGTCACGATCTCTGATGATTCCCTTGCTCGTATTCAGTGTTTTATGAGCCGTAACCGTGACTGGAACGCCGACAAACAAGTCTGTGTTCATAAGGTTTGTGGCTTGTTGCCTTTTCCCACATTCAACCATCAAAGCACCGGAACGCAAACGTCTAATATTCTTGACATCACCTGCAAGGCCCTGTATACCCTTGGATATGGCAAAAGGGTTCAACTTTAATGGAGTCTTGTCAACAGTTTCAATTACAAGAAATCGTGGACAGTATTCAGTTGATGTGGGCAGTCTTTGATCAGTATCAATTGGATCAGTGTCTAGTTGTCGTTTGGTATTTTTAGGAGGGTTTTCATAAGCCATGGTTAATTTCCAATAGTTCGTCATCCGAGCTCCCCACCCACCACGGAGTATCACAAGGACAATGCTAAAAACAAGTGGGTCTCCAACTTGCAGCACCAAGGATACTCGGATGATATACTCCAGCAGAAGAGTTATTAATAACACATCTACCAGATTGGCCCATGAGCCACCGCCCTCTGGCATAAGACTCTAGGCAAAGTGCAAAACATCATACATCAAAATCATAAACATGTTAAGAGAACAATTCTGCCAAGACCAAAAGTAACACATTTTCCAAAAAGATTAGTGTATTGACAAAAAATTAAGTCCATACACAGGGTTTGTCGTGACCAGCCGATTGATAGAATCGGGCCAATTCAACCACTCGTCTACGTGAAGTAAGGGCCGAAGTGGTGTGTTGGGCAAATGGAACGCAGTTAAAAGCCCAACTGCCCTCAACCACCAAGATCCCGTCCTCCACCCACACGGGACGCAACCCACGGCAAACAGGTTGCCCAATTTAGTCGCCTCTTACGACAAGCAATGGGGTGCTGTGGACACATTCTGTCCCGGGTCCACACGGGATAATACACAATGGTTATGGTTAAAATTTCAAATCAATATAACAATTCGTTATCAGTTTTAAATTTATTGCAGTGACTTTACACTTGATGAATGCTCTGCTGAGAACCTGTGGTATTTTTGTGTCACTACAGTAACTCGGAACCATTTCTGCTTATATGATGGATGGCAAGCGTTACTGCTGTCAATAGATAAGAAGTAAAGTTTTCTTCCTAACCTCCACTGGTGAACTCTCCTCCACTGGTAAACTGAACCTAAACAAATCTGACATTAACTATATCCGTTGACATATTTTCAGAACCAACGCAGAGATCAAAGATTCAGCTTTCTACGGAAATGGCGTTGGTTATATACAACTGGATGGCATAAGCTGTGTTGGGCACGAATCATATCTGTCCCAGTGTTGTCACGCAGCATGGAGAGTTCACGACTGTAACCACGCCGAAGACGTGGGCGTCATTTGTACGTAAATGCTCAGCGGTATCAGTACCTTGGTACTGAAACATGGTTTCCTTCAGCATTGAGGCTCATGGGCTGCTTTCACGAAGTAGCCTCTGCTACGATTAACTGTTACTCCCGTTCTTTAACATTGCTGTAAGGTTACTTTAGTGACATACGACTTACTATCATGTGAAAGGAGCCCCTGGTCAGAGCGGACAGGACACGTACTCTCTTGTTGCTGGTACAGAACACTTACGGAAACAGACAATCCTGTGATCATTAGAATGAACTTTGATCTACACATTGGGAATACCATGGCATGTGTCACGTGAAACTGCAAGACTGACCACCTAATCCCGTCAGTCACTCATACTAGCGATGTTGATGGAAAACACACTTTAGTTCCGATTCCCACGCAATAGTTGAAACGTACCTATTCAGGATGTTTTATTCTTTCATATTTATATCTTGATTAGTTCACAGAAGGGATTTATAATTTCAATTGTTGCCTTTAAGCCAGACTTAATCAGCAATGGGGAACGGTAGGGTAGCCTAGTGGTTAGAGCGTTCACTGATAATGCCGGAAACCCGGATTGGGTTCCCCATATCGGTTCATTGTGTGAAGTCCTGGTGTCCCCCTGATTTGGCTGGAATATTATTATACCGACGTAATATTACACTAACCTTCTACTCACCCGATCCGCAATGGATCAAGATCACATGGAAGTAGAAATCAGGTGACTTACTTATATTGCCAGAAATTATGGAAACCAGTTCTTTATTATTACACGCCCAGAGAGTAACCTTAATGCAATCAGGACATACGTTTCTGTAGATTATTAGACTTGGCTTTGATTGATCACATAATACTCAGATTGTACCACTGATATCTGAAGATTTCTATTAACCTGTCACTTCATGTCACTACTAATTGGCAGTACTTTTTAACACATACATCTTTTGTTCTCAAAATCGCAGCAAAAGACGTTGGATTTATTGTTCTGTCGTGCATTTGTGTGTTTACCTTTTCCATGTCTCACACTAGCTAGCAATGTTAATGTTCATCACATAAATGTATAGCTCTACGTACCATAAGGAATGTCACCAAATAAACGTATGTGAAAACAAGGTATTTTTTGGTATTATTATTTCTGTTGTTCCTTGTTTTATTGCACAGAACGACCAAACGAGTACTGGGGCAGTACTGGTAACTTTTAACTTTAGAAACCAGGACTACATGTGAAGAGCCAACTTAAGAACACCGACTAGTGGTGTCTCAGTGAGATAAGGTGACATAGCGCTTAACGTTGCACTTAAAAATATTTCTCTCATATGATGACGTGCATACGTGTGTGTGTGTGGCTGCGTGTACTAGCCCAGACTTTAACTAGTTTTGTATTATATGTCACTGAGATACCATGCTGCAGTTTAGCATGAACACCCCTCTCAGACAGGTCCAAGACATGTCCAAGTCGACCGGTCCTTGTTGTACCCATTAATGCATCAGGTAGGGACCAACAAATACCATTTCAACGTCGTATGGTATGACGCACCAAGGGATCGAACCCGCAACCATCCACTCTCTGCGTGGTACCGTTCTTCCGGTTACAGCTGAATCTATACTCACAAATACTGGTAGAACGCTACATTTAGAGAGCGTTCCTGTAATCCAAAGAAACCCTCGTAAAATATATATTAGATGAACAACTTTTCGCAAAATGTTTTGTCGCAGGAACCATTCACGTGTCTGGTTGTTTTAGTGAAAACAAAGAATGTTCTTCAAACATTTCCATCAAAATCGATAGTAAACTACCGTGTACTGTTATAATGGTAAGTTTCTGAACAAAGAGCATATAACCGTTTGGCGCATACGGCAACACTGACCCACCCACATAAGGTCATCCTTACACATTTTGATTCCCTGTTTCCCTGTGGCCGCATGCCTTTATCAATACAAAAGTAGAGTGAGTGAGTGAGTGAGTTAATATTTAACGTCACATCGGCAATATCTCATCCATATCGTGACGAGAACATTCAGCAATTAAAAAAGAGCATATAAACATTGTAAAAACCCGTCAACGAAGGACAGTAAAACAACTAGAATATCACAATTTCAATTAAAACTAGCATGGAAAGTTAAAACTAGTAGCACTATTTAGACAATACAATATAACAACAGACTATAGATCGCCAACAACATAAGGTAGATCACCACACTAGGAACCATGGGGACTTACAGTACCTTTGCTACCTGCATGGTCCCTAGTTGGATTTACACCATCCCATCAGCTGCTGGCGATTGTACGAATAGTTAGCCGAAATTAAAAGAACATGAATACTACGATTAAAATCCTGGTAGACTTAAATTTACTGTGAATGTTTGTGGACTTACGTACCCTCTCAGGAGGACAATAATTTTCCAATACTTCAACCCCCTTTGAGGGTACAGCCACTAACAATTCTAGTTACTAATGCAAACAACCAATCATAACAATGCATCTATTTACACAACATAATTTTCAAAATTCCACCCAAAAATCAATTTCTTTTAAAAAAACAATGATTAAATGACAACTAACAGTGTTAAAAAGGTCCTTGATAGTTTTGACATTGAAACATTTATCCCTTGTGATGGAGAATTCAACACAGTCAAGCAGAATATGCTTGACCGTGACTCTCTCATCACAAGGGATACAAAACGGAGGATCCTCCCCTTTCAAAAGGTACACATGAGTATATCTAGTGTGGCCAATACGACATCGTCGTAAAATAACCTCTTCAAATCTGGACTGACAACCCAAATGGGTATAACCAATGTAAGGTTTTATGTCTTGTAATTTATTCATACCCACTTGGGTGTCCCACGTCTTTTGATTCAGATCACGGATATAAGATCTAATGGTGGCTTTGTAATCACTATAAGGAACAAGAAGTGGTGTCACAGATTTGTTGAGTGATACTTTAGCAGCAAGGTCAGCCACTGTGTTACCAGAAATGCCTTCATGGCTGGGTAACCAACAGAAGACGATGTCGTATTGGCCAGTAGCAAGATCATTATATAATTCAATAATTTCTATTAAAAGTGGATGTTTGCAAGAAATATTTTTAATAACCTGAAGGCAAGAAAGAGAATCGGAAAAGATTATATATTGTTTACGTTTAGGGTGTCTTTGAATATATTTGAGAGCTGTTAATATGGCATTAGCTTCAGCTGTAAAAATAGAACTATTATCTGGTAATCTAGAAGATATTGTTCTGGATCCAATGACAGTGGCACAAGCCAGTGCGCCACCGTCCTTGGACCCATCTGTAAATAAGGGTTTGTAATTGCTATATTTATGTTTTAATTGATGATATTCTTGTTTATATTGTAAGTCATTTGTTTCTGATTTTTTAAATGATGTTAATGTAAGGTCAACTTGTGGCCTAACCAATTGCCAAGGAGGAGAAGAAAGAAGACGGGAAGGCGATATACTTTCCAGCTCAATACCGGCAGAAGAAAGAAAGGGTTTAATTCTGTGCCCAAGAGGTGGAACAAGAGAAGACTTATAAAGGGGATTGAACACACAGTTATAGGCAGGGTTAGATTCATTAGAATATGATCTAGTAATGTATTGTAAAGATAGTTTTATACGACGTTGAGTAAGAGATGGTTCATCGGCCTCAACGTAGAGACTATCAATAGGTGAAGTTCTGAAAGACCCAAGACAAAGTCTTAAGCCTTGATGGTGGACAGAATCAAGACGTTTAAGGTTGCTTTTGCAGGCTCCACCATATACAATGGAGCCATAATCGAGTTTCGAACGTACGAGTGATCGATATAGGTGTAAGAGGGTTGCTTGATCCCCTCCCCACTTTGAGTTGGAAACAGCTTTCAACAAGTCAAGAGCCTTCAGGCATTTAGTTTTAAGGGACTTAATATGAGGCAGAAATGTCAAATGGGAGTCAAAGATTAGGCCCAAGAACTTGGCCTCGTTTACAACTTTGATGGGAGTGCCATCCAGAGATAGTCCAGGGTCCTTATGTGGTTTATATTTTCTGCAGAAATGTATACAATTAGTTTTGGATTTAGAAAATTGAAAGCCGTTTTCAAGACACTATTTATGTATTTTGTTTAAACAAAGCCGCAGTTGCCCTTCAATTGTATGCATATTTTTCCCACGACAAGAAATATTAAAATCATCCACAAATAACGATCCATCAATTGAATCGTTTAAAACTTTTGATAAACTATTTATCTTGATGCTAAAAAGTGTGACAGACAGAATACTGCCTTGTGGAACACCCTGATCCTGATTGTAATGATCAGACAGGGTAGAACCCTCTCGAAACTGTCTGTTATTTAAAAAGTTGGCAATAAATTGAGGCAAACGACCTTGCAAGCCGAAGTCATGTAAGTCTTTTAAAATACCATATTTCCAGGTTGTGTCATATGCTTTTTCTAAATCAAAAAAGATAGACACAGCATGTTGTTTATTAATTAGTGCATTTTTAACAAATGATTCTAAACGCACTGAGTGATCGACAGTACTTCTGTTTTTACGGAAACTACACTGTATATTAGTTATAAGGTTATTTATTTCCAAGTACCAAACAAGTCGATTATTTATCATGCGTTCCATGGTCTTGCAAACACAGGTAGTTAACGAAATCGGCCGATAATTGGATGGATCCGTATGATCACGTCCAGGTTTAGGTATGGGTACTACTATGGCGTCACGCCATGATGAAGGAAAGTTACCCGATGTCCAAATATCATCAAAAATATTGAGAAGAGTTTCGAGGCAGGATTCTGGTAAGTGCTTCTGTAGTTGATAATGTATCTTATCAGCTCCTGTAGCAGTATCATGAGCTTGATCAAGAGCAGTATTGAGTTCATGAATAGAAAAAGTTTCATTATAATCTTCCTCATTATCTGAGTTGAAATTAATAGTTTTCTTTTCTTGTTGTTTTTGATACTGTGGGAATTTAGGTACATAATTAGAAGAGGAGTAGTGTTTAGCAAGGGTTTCACCCAGTTTATTTGCGATATCTGACTTATCAGTAAGTACTTGATCTCCATGTTTAAGATCATTGACACTAGATTTAGTACCCCTACCTTTAATTTTCTGGACCATATTCCATACCTTGGACATAGGTGTCCGAGAATTTATTTTAGATACATAATTTTGCCAAGATTGGCGTTTGTTCTGTTTAAAAGTACGCCGTGCTTTAGCATGTAAAATTTTGAATTTATTTAAATTATGAACCATGGGATGGCGACGGAAATAATGTTCTGCTTTTTTCCTTGCCTTCCTAGCTTGTTTGCACTCATCGTTGAACCATGGTTTTCTTACGTGTGGAACTACAGAGGAATTTGGTATACATTCATCAGCTATGGAGTTCAGTTGATCAGAAAAGCATTTAATAGCATCGGGAACGTCAATAAAACGTTCAGGTTTAAGTTTTTCAGCACACAGTGTTTCATATAAAGCCCAGTTAGCCTTTTTAAAATTTCGTCTTGAAGATGGAGGAACACCAGATGGAGTTATAGGTTTTAATACAGTAGGAAAATGGTCACTTCCACAGAGATCATCGTGGACTGACCATTCAAATTCATTTAGTAGTTCTGAATTTGTCAATGACAAGTCGAGAGCAGAATAGGTCCCCGTACCAGGGTGTAAATATGTGTTGGAACCATCATTATAAATACATAAATCATTATCAGAACAAACGTCCTCCAACAATTTACCTTTAGTGTTTGTAGTTACACTAGCCCAGAGTGGGTTGTGGCTATTTAAATCTCCCATTCTAATACAGGGCTTCGGGAGCTGATCATATAGAGCTTGAAGATCAGTTTTGGCAAACGCCAAAGACGGTGAAATATAAAGAGAACACAATGTAAACGCTACATGTAATGTAATTCTTACTGCAACAGCCTGCAAATTAGTAATAAGTGGAACAGGGCTTTGAATAACGTTTTGTCTGACTAGAATGGATGATCCGCCAGTGGCCCTATCACCCGGAGGTGAAAAACAATGATATGCATTAAAATGACGAAGGTCAAATGTATCTGCTTGTTTTAAATATGTCTCTTGGAGACATAACGCTGAAGGTGTAAAATCTTGGACTAATAGCTGTAATTGATGTAAATTAGTGCTCAATGCTCTGCAGTTCCACTGTAGAATATTATTGGAATAAACTATCTTTTTGGTGGGTTAATAGGGGATCTACCCCTCACCTTTTTCGAGGGCGACAAAGCTATGTGCCCTAGAATGGACGTTTTCAGAAACGTCCATATCTTCAAGAGACCCATATTTATTGAACAATTGAATTTTGTTCTGTGACACTTTAGGAGCTCTGCCACTTTGCTGTTTTGAAGCATCAGACTTAGGCTTAGGTTTACGTTTCATAATTTGTTGACTATCAGCTGTCGATTGAGACTTTGAGGGTGACAGAGATGATGATGATTTGTGATCAGAAGAAGACTTTGATGTTCCAGGAAGTGATTCCTCAGTCTGAGATGATATGACACGGTACAAAGGTTGTGGAGTGTCGCAATGTACCCAAGTCAAGGTAGTTTGGCAGCCTGAGGATGTTTTTGCTATTTTAGAGGTAGACTCCGATGATGTTTTTGCTACTTTAGCATAACTTTCTGGGAGATCAGACCTCTTCACCAGTTTTTTGCCTCAGAAAAGGAGATATTTTGAGTAAACTTTATTCTGTTTATCTCCATTTGCTCTTTCCAAAAAGGACACTGTTTTGAAAATGAGGAATGGTCGCCTCAGCAGTTTCTTTGCATTTTTTGACGTTACTGTCACAATCTTCTGTTGTGTGTGTCTTTTCACTGCAGTGAGCACACACAACAGACAATGTGCAAGTATTGACACCGTGGCCGATTTTTGGCATTTGAAATACCTAAGGGGATTCGGAATGTACCTTTCCACACTGATGTTACAATATCCAGCTTTAAGTGATGTTTGAGCAGTAGGTGATGAGAATGAAAACAGATAGGTATTGGTTTGAATAGCTGTGTTGTTTTTACGGGTTGTGAAACGTTTGACGTATAATACACCCTGATCTTTCATTTCGGAAGTGATATCAAGTTCAGGTATGTCTGCCAGCAAGCGATCTCGATCACGTACGATTCCCTTACTCGTGTTCAGTGTTTTGTGGGCCGTGACAGTAACGGGAGTGCCAACGAAAGTATCAGTGTTCAAAAGGTTCGTTGACTGTTGCCTTTTGGCGCACTCGATCAACAGTGCACCAGAACGTAATTTTCTAATGTTCTTTACATCACCGGCAATGCCTTCTATACCCTTAGACACCGCAAAAGGTTTCAACTTTAAAGGTGCATTATCTTTGGTCTCAATGACAATAAAACGTGGCCAGTAGTCAACGTGTTTAGACGGTCTGAGGTCATCATTTTCAAGAGGACGTTTGCTCTTTTTAGTGGGGGTTTCGGAAGCCATGGTGAGTTATTTAGGTTTCATCATCCGAGCTCCCCACCCACCACGGAGTATCACAAGGACAATGCTAAAGCAAGCGGGCCTCCAGCCTGCAGCACCAAGGATACCCGGATGATATACTCCAGCCGAAGAATTATATATAATTGATCCAACAGATTGACACATGAGCCATCGCCTTCTGGGCATAAGACTCTTGGCAAAGTTCTAAACGTCATAATTCAAATCAAACATATTTATGAAAATAAAACCAAGACCAAAATTAAATCAATTTCAAATTATGCTTGTGCAATGATAAATATATATAGATTCCATGCACAGGGCTTGGCATGACCAACCGATTGGTTGAACCGGGCCCATTCAACCTCCCGTCTAGGTGAAGAAAGGGTTAAAGGGGTGTGTTGAGCAAAGGGAACGCAGTCACAGGCCCCCAGTGCCCTCAACCCCCAGACTCCTGTCCTCCACCGACACAGGGCCGCAACCCACGGCAAACGGGTTCGTGGACCAAATATCCCCCGGGTCCACTACGGGGGTGTCGGCGAGCTCTTGGCGTTACCCAGCACCCACCACGAGGAGGTGGCTCGCCACGGGTGCCTCAAATCTAGGATCGAAATCATGATAGATTGCAGTGGAGGAAAGCTAGCGAGGTAGATCTGATGCTATACAGGTATGAAAGAGAGGACTACTTCAGGAACACTACTCTCGACAGATCTTAGTACGGATCTCCTGAAGAGTACATCAACTGCTACAGTGAAGTTATTATACAGGTACTTCGCTCATCAGCATCATTTAGTATCCCAACATCGAAGAATCAAGCACACCTATCTAGCCTGCTACACTGAGAGGAAATATTCTGGCTTCTGTGCCTTCCTACATAACGCAAAGGCCTTTGACAGAGAATGGATAAACGGGTTATTTGCTAAGCTATATGATCTCGGTATATCAGGAAAAATATGACGTTTGTTACGTCATTGATGAATCTGGACTTACACTTCAGCTACCTTGGGGACATTATCCAGGACAGGTGCTTGCTGATGACACGGCAGTTGTAATACAGTCTCCAACGCCTGCTCAGTATTGTGTACTGTTACACCTGCACATAGCAGCTTGTGTACAATGTTAGTAAAAGTGCACTGCTGACTTTTTCACCACATCATCACAACCTACACCCACGTGTATCTTGCGGAAATGATGAGCCTCCCCTCAATCACGTATGCAGGAGTACATATAAGTACTATCAAATCATCAACTGAACGATCCCAAATGACCTGTGAAAAACTCAAGAAACTGATACACGCCAATCACAACTCTGGACTATACTTTGGAGGACCCAATCCTCTTGCATCCGCACGTATCTGGGAGAGAGTAATATTGCCTTTTGCACTGTATGGATGCAACATCTGGGGACAACTTAGGCAAGAGAATATGGCATGCATGACACCATCCAACGATACTTCTGCAAGAAAGTACGAGGTTTCCCAAAACAAACCACTAATCTGGTTGTACTGAACCCTTTAGGCCTAATCAGTGTGTAAGGATACATAGATAAGCAGGTTCTGCTTATGTTTGGAAAACTCTGTAGATCGCACTGTGACATGTATTTTAAGAAGTTAATCACATAACGTCTTGACCATCATCAAAGTGACAGTACAGGCAACTGTAAATGTGAAAAATCTCCACTCTTCAATATGCTCATTAAGAAACACGATATGCGTAACCTGCTGATTATTCTGCCATGCCATCAAAATTAGCAACGAATCACTTCATCACTCAGCGGATAAAGCAAGTGGAGACGAAATCATTACAGAGACAAATATCCGTCAGACAGGATTTGAGTAGATATTGCTTGATCGGACATGGTGCAGAGAGTATGCGAAAACTAGCTAGTCAAGCTCCCGAAAGAATTAGAGACTTATCAACAATTCAAAACTCGGTGTCAGCAAAATCAAATCTGGTGAATGTGAGTGTATCTTATCTTCTGCCCTATCACAATGCATGAACGAAGTGAACTGTTTGACAACCTGTGTGATGTCATTGGTGTGAATACATTTGTTGACTGGTGGTCTAATGATGACGATATCATTATGTCTTTCATGCTTGGAGGTGTACCTCAGATTTTCTCGGATGTTACATTTGAAACGTGGAGAGACTGTGTTTCTCACAGCACGGTATGTTAAGACATTTTATTATCTTTTGCAACGTATAGATGTCATGTGCATACCTCTTGCTGCCATATAAATCATATATGTGTCCATATTTGATGTTATTCGAAAACTTGTAATCTTGGGGGAAATAATGACCATCCATATCACACATCTTTTTATCAAAGGCAGCATTTAGATCATCACAGACACAGGATGTACATTCGTAGAAATGGGCCTCTTAGAATAATCTGGATCAAGTCTAGGATCGAAATCATGACTATCTCCATGACTATCATTCTGAGAGGAACTCTGCTGTATTTACCGAAGACCCCTGGGAATAGTTTATCCCAGGAAAGTCTGACAAATATATGATCGCTGAATTAGCGAGTTCATTAGCATCGTATATAATTAGCGTGGAAGAAATATAGGCAATATGGATCCATAATTACAGAATCCTGGCACAATATATCAAGGTTATGCCTCGGAAATAAGAAATATTGATAGAAATATATTTCTGAATTTACCCCACAGAACTCTGAGATAAAAAAAGCATACATTGAGGGCCTAGACTAGCTTCATTTTGAACTATTGCATTCCATAAGGGCCGGCTCGAAAGTTCGGAAAGTTCATACAGAGCGAATGTGGTAAACACATTTAAAAGAAAAAGCAAGAAACAATCCCACTTATTTCATGCACGCTCTGCTGATCATAGCTAGTTGGAACAATGTAACTGACTACAGCCGATTTGGTAGTGTTCATCTGTGACTTCTGTCAATATTTTAGAGCTGACGTTCATCACCGGATGTGATATATAGTGATTCAATTCCTTGTTGATTCATTAACGCTCATTACTCAAACTGGGAAATGAACGACAGACTGTTTATCCATATAATCGAGGTCATTCACTACTTTCAAAATGTCTAAGGGAGAGTTTCAAGGTTTTCCGTGCAAAATCTAATTCTAAAGTGACTGCCTACGTAAATACATATTGACTAGCTAAATGGGCATAACGGATCTGGGTATTGAGGCTGGTACTCACTACCCACCTGTCCTGGTCATTGGGGTTACCTGTCCAAGCCCTACTACAATCCATATTAGGAGACTGATGCATTTGTTCATTAATTATCCCCACAGGTTCACAAATATGTTAGGTCCAAGCAGATCTTCGGCAATTAATATGGTCAAGTGGTCGTTCTCAATTACTTGTTTGATGCATCCCAGTTGCACAGATCGATGCTCATAGTGTCATGACCAGGTCCTTTGTGTTTATCATTACAGATTACTAAATCTGAGACCTGCTTATGCTGCAATAAAGCAAGATGTTTATATGAATGTTATCTTGTAATATGTGCGAGTTGTCCGTAAAAGTAGTCACTTAATGTTTTGTAGTTAACGCAATACGTCTTTGTCGTAAAAAGAACTTCATTGAATATTCTTCTGTCGCAAATAAGGTTAAGGCTAAATTGTGTCGTGGATATTCTTCAACTTCATATCTGTGCATGTAAAAGTCAGTTTCAATGTTCTCATTCAGTGTTATCCCTCGCCTACCGGATTTTGTAACACTGCTGCAAAGAGGCGTACACCAGATCGAATTACCCTTGACAGATGCAAACAGCTTATTATGTCTGTTTATGTACATGGCGCTCGGTGGAGGAGTGACGAGTAAGGTGACAGCAAAGGGTTATCATCTGTTCTTCTTCTGATATTGGAGCAGTTGGGTAGCCTTGTGTAAAAGGTACTCTCACGTCACAGTCAGGACTCGCGTCCAATTCCCTACATATGAACAGCGTGTGAAGGACCCTTCTAGTATCGCCCGCCGTGTATTGCTGGGAATTTCTCTATAAGTGGCGTAAAGTTACAGGCACTCATTACGCAGATCAGTGCTTTATGCAGTTGGTCACTGGGTTGTTTTGTCTAGACTCGATTATTAACAGACCGCCGCCATATGGCAGGAATATTGCTGAGTGCGGCGTGAAACTAAACTTACTCACACATACGCGAGCTGCCACTTGTACAGCAATGGCGAGATATCATCCGCATATTTGTTCCATATCTAACATTTGTGTTTACAGAAGATGACAAGGACACCCTTCAGCTAAAACCTGACATGTATGGTGAGATGAGAACTCTCTTCGGACATTTGTTGTCTATATGGTTATTACTAGCATTGTGACGATTTATATATGAATGGATCTCGTTTTCGTTAGTGATCTTTTTGCATGTTCGCAGAAGATTCAATCTGCCGTATTATACAGGCCGTATGAGTATTTGACTTAGTGATGAGTTGATGCTCTCGAACGTCTGGCAAGGGGGCACCCGTGGCGTGCCACCTCCTCGTGGTGGGTGCTGGGTAATGCTAAGAGCTCGCCGACACCCCTGTAGTGGACCCGTAGTGGACCCGGGGGGATATTTGGTCCACCAACCCGTTTGCCGTGGGTTGCGGCCCTGTGTCGGTGGAGGAGGGGATCCTGGTGGTTGAGGGCAATGGGAGCAGGACCAGTGTTCCTATTGCTCAACACACCACTTCGGCCCTGACTTCACCTAGACGGGTGGTTGAATGGGCCCGGTTAAACCAATCGGCTGGTCATGCCAAGCCCTGTACATGGATTTTATGTCATTGTACAGAATTTGATTTGGAATTGTTTACATTTTAGTCTTGGCTCCCTTTGTTCATAGAATATTATTGGACTTGATTTTTGATTACATGAACTTTGCCTAGAGTCTCATGCCCAGAAGGCGATGGCTCATGGGCCAATCTGGTGGAACTGTTAATATGTTTAATATTTCTGCTGGAATATATCATCCGAGTATCCTTGGTGCTGTAAGCTGGAGGCCCGCTTGCTTTAGCATTGTCCTTGTGATACTCCGTGGTGGGTGAGGAGCTCGGATGACGAACCAATATACCAATAATCATGGATTACCAAACCCCTAACAAAAAACCAAAACTTCAACTGGAAAATGATGATCAACATAGACCCTCTATACAAATTGATGGCTGGCCACGTTTTTTGATTATTGAGACCCTTGACAAGACTCCTTTAAAATTAAATCCCTTTGCAATTTCAAAAGGTATCTCTGGCATTGCAGGTGAGGTAAAAGATATCAAACGATTGCGATCAGGTTCACTGCTGATTGAATGTAGCAGAAAACAACAAGCTACCAACCTACTATCAACTGATATGTTTGTCGGAGTCCCGGTATTAGTTTCTGCCCACAGAACACTGAGTACAAGCAAAGGCATAGTTCGAGACCGTGAGCGTCTTCTAGCAGACATGACTGAGCTCGATATAATGTCCGAGATGAAAGATCAAGGAGTATCTTTCCTCAAACGTTTCACAACACGGAGAAATAATGAGACTGTCCAAACCAACACATATCTGTTTTCAATTTCAGCTCCAGCACACCTCCAAAGTCAATCAAAGCATGTTACTGCAATCTCAATGTTGACTTATATATTCCAACCCTCTGCGCTGTTTTAAGTGTCAAAAGTACGGACATGGTGTTAATACTTGCACATTGTCTGTTACATGTGCTCACTGTGCTGAGAATACACATGTAACCGAAGATTGTGACAGTATTCACAAAAAATGTCCAAACTGTTCAGGAAACCATTCATCCTTCTCGAAAGAATGTCCCATTTGGAAAAGGCAAATGGAAATTAACAAAATCAAATTTTCCAGGAACGTCAGTTTTGCTGAAGCAAGAAAGATTGTACAATCTACTGAGCACACTGAAACTTATGCCTCTGTCACAAAAACATCTGAAACCTTATCAAAAGGAACAACTACGCCAGTACTAACTTCGTCAAGCCCATGTCAGACTGACCTGACATGGGTAAATTCAGATATTCCTGAGTCTATCTCTCCTGATCTTCCACAGTCTATCTCAGAACAGTCTACTCAGACAGACACAGCTCAGTCTACACAAAAGACCATATCTCCTTCATCAAAGTCTTCTTCAGATCACAAATCATCATCATCACCATCTCAGTCACACTCAAAGTCTCAATCGACAGCTGATAGTCAGCCACCTGTTAAAAGTAAACCGAAGCCTAAGCCTGATGCTTCAAAACAACAAAGTGGCAGAGCTCCTAAAGGGTCACAGAACAAAATTCAATTGTTCAATAAATATGGGTCTCTTGAAGATATGGACGTTTCTGAAAACGTCCATTCTAGGGCACATAGCTTGTCGCCCTCCAAGAGAGTGAGGGGTAGATCCCCAATAAATCCCCCCAAAAGATAGTTTATTCCAATAATATTGTACAGTGGAACTGCAGAGGACTGAGGACTAATTTACATGAATTACAGCTATTAGTCCAAGATTTTACACCTTCAGCGATATGTCTCCAAGAGACATATTTAAAACAAACAGATACATTTGACCTTCGTCAATTTAATGCATATCATTGTTTTTCACCTCCAGGTGATAGGGCCACTGGAGGATCATCCATTCTAGTCAGACAAAACATTATTCAAAGCCCTGTTCCACTTATTACTAATATGCAGGCTGTTGCAGTGAGAATTACTTGACATGTAGCGTTTACGCTATGCTCTCTTTATATTTCGCCATCTTCGACGTTCACTAAAACTGATCTTCAAGCTCTATATGACCAACTCCCGAAGCCCTGTATTAGAATGGGAGATTTAAATGGACACAACCCACTCTGGGGTAGTGTAACTACAAACACTAAAGGTAAATTGTTGAAGGACTTTTGTTCTGACAATGATTTATGTATTTATAATAATGGTTCCAACACATATTTACACCCTGGTACAGGGACCTATTCTGCTCTTGACTTGTCATTGACAAATTCAGAACTACTAAATGAATTTGAATGGTCAGTCCACGATGACCTATGTCGAAGTGACCATTTTCCTACTGTATTAAAATCTGTAACTCCATCCGATGTTCCTCCATCATCAAGGCGGAATTTTAAAAAGGCTAACTGGGCTTTATAGGAAACACTGTGTGCTGGAAAACCTAAACCTGAACGGTTTCTTGACGTTCCTGATGCTATTAAATGCTTTTCTGAAGAACTGAACTCCATTGCTGATGAGTGTATACCAAAGTCCTCTGCAGTTCCACACATAAGAAAACCATGGTTCAACGATGAGTGCAAACAAGTTAGGAAGGCAAGGAAAAAAGCAGAACATTATTTCCGTCGCCATCCTATGGTGCATAATTTAAATAAATTTAAGATTTTAAATGCTAAAGCACGGCGTACTTGTAAACAGAACAAACGCCAATCTTGGCAAAATTATGTATCCAAAATAAATTCTCGGACACCTATGTCCAAGGTATGGAACATGGTCCAGAAAATCAAAGGTAAAGGTACTAAATCTACTGTCCATCATCTTAAACATGGAGATCAATTGCTTACTGATAAATCACATATTGCTAATAAACTAGGTGAAACCCTTGCTAAACACTCTTCCTCTTCAAATTATGTACCAAAATTCCAGCAATATCAAAAACAACAAGAAAAGAAAACTATTAATTTCAACTCAGATAATGGGGAACATTATAATGATTCTATTCATGAACTCCATACTGCTCTTGATCAAGCCCATGACACTGCTACTGGAGCTGATAACATACATTATCAACTCCCGAAGCACTTACCAGAATCCTGTTTAGAGACGCTCTTATATATATTTGATGATATTTGGACTTCCGGGAAATTTCCTTCTTCATGGCGTGACGCTATAGTAGTACCAATACCTAAACCTGGACGTGATCATACGGATCTGTCCAATTATCGTCCGATTTCATTAACAAGCTGTGTTTGCATGATAAATAATCGTCTTGTTTGGTATTTGGAAACTAATAACCTTATCACAGATATCCAATGTGGTTTCCGGAAAAACAGAAGTACTGTCGATCACTTAGTGCGTTTAGAATCATTTGTAAAAAACGCACTAATTAACAAACAACATCCTGTGTCTATCTTTTTATATCTTGAAAAAGCATATGACACAACCTGGAAATATGGCATTCTGAGAGATTTACATGACTTCGGTTTGCGAGGTCGTTTGCCTGAATTCATAGTGAAATTCTTAAATAACAGACAATTTCAAGTCCGTGTGGAATCTACCTTGTCTGATCATTACAATCAGGACCAGGGTGTTCCACAAGGCAGTATTATGTCAGTCACTCTTTTTAGCATCAAGATCAACAGTTTATCAAAAGTTTTAAACGATTCAATTGATGGATCGTTATTTGTGGATGATTTTAATATTTCTTGTCGTGGTAAAAATATGCATACTATTGAACGGCAATTGCAGCTGTGTTTAAACAAGATTAATAAATGGTGTCTTGCAAACGACTTTAAATTTTCTAAATCGAAAACTAACTGCATACATTTTTGTCGTAAATACAAACCACATAAAGACCCTGAACTGTCTCTAGATGGGACACCCCTTAAAGTTGTGAAGGAAGCCAAATTTTTGGGTCTAATCTTTGATTCACATTAAACGTTTTTACCACATATTAAATCACTTAAAACTAAATGCCTGAAAGCTCTTGACTTGTTGAAAGTGGTTTCAAATTCAAAATGGGGAGGGGATCAAGCTACCCTTCTCCATCTATATCGATCACTCGTTCGTTCTAAACTTGATTATGGCTCCATTGTCTATGGTGGAGCCTGCAAAAGCAATCTTAAACTTCTTGATGCTGTCCATCATCAAGGTCTAAGGCTTTGTCTTGGCTCCTTCAACTTCACCTATTGACAGTCTTTACGTTGAGGCCGATGAACCATCTCTTGCACAACGCCGTATCATATTATCTTAGCAGTATATCACAAAACTATACTCTAACGAATCTAACCCTGCATATAACTGTGTCTTCAATCCCCTTTATGAGGATTTGTATAGCAAAACGTCTTCTCTTGTTCCACCTCTTGGGCTCAGAATAAAGCCGTTGATTGCTGCTGCTGGTATTGAGCTGAACAATATAGCTCCTTTCCGTCTTCTTTCCTCTCCCCCTTGGCAGTTGGTTAGGCCACAGGTTGACCTAACATTAACTACATTTAAAAAATCAGAAACTAATGAACTACAGTATAAACAAGAATATAATCAGTTGAAACATACATATAATAATTACAAATCCTTATTTACAGATGGGTCTAAGGACGGTGGTGCAGTTGCTTGTGCTACTGTCATTGGATCCAGAACAATATCTTCTAGATTACCAGATAATAGTTCTATTTTTACAGCTGAAGCTAATGCCATAATAACAGCCCTTAAATATATTCAAAGCGACCCTAAACGTAAACAGTATATAATATATTCCGACTCTCTTTCTTGCCTTCAGGCTATTAAAAATATTTCTTGTAAACATCCACTTTTAATTGAAATTATTGAACTGTATAATAATCTTGCTACTGGCCAATACGACATCGTCTTTTGTTGGTTACCCGGTCACGTAGGTATTTCTGGGAATGTGATGGCCGATCTTGCTGCAAAATCAGCACTCAACAAATCTGTGACACCACTTCTTCTTCCATATTCAGATTACAAAGCTTGCATTAGAATGTATATCCGTGATCTGATGCAGAAGTGAGACACTCAAATAAGTATCAATAAATTACATGAAATAAAACCGTATATTGGTTACACCTACTTGGGTTGTCAGTCCAGATTTGAGGAGGTCATCATGCGACGATGTCGTATTGGCCACACAAGATATACACATAAATATTTGCTTAAAGGTGAGGATCCTCCGTTTTGTATCCCTTGTGATGGAAGAATCACAGTCAAGCATATCCTGCTTGACTGTGTTGAATATTCCATCACAAGGGATCAGTATTTTAATTCACGAACTCTGAAGGATCGTTTTAATAACACAAGCTCTCATTTAATCATTGCATTTTTAAAAGAATTAGATTTATTGACTGAATTGTAAATAGATAAATATTTTATTATTGGAAGTTTAAATTGGTAACTGTGCTTGTTAGTGGCTGTATCCTCAAAGGGGGTTGAAGTACTGTAAAACTATTGTCCCCCTGAGAGGGTACGTAAGTCCACAAACATTCAAAGTAAATTCAAACTTTCACGTTTTTAATCGTAGCATAAGTGTGTTTTTATTTGCATGGCTAGATTTCCCAAATTGCTGACGGCTGAGGGGATGATGTAAATCCAGCTAGGGTCCATGCAGGTAGCAAAGGTACAGTAAGTCCCCATGGACCCTAGTATTGTGATCTACACTCAGTTGTTAGCAATCTATAGCCCATTTTTATCTTGTATTGTCCTCTATAGATAAATTGTTTTAGGTATAGTTACTAGTTTTATATTCTCATCTGTGATATTCTAGTTGTTTTACTGTCCCTCGTTGACAGGTTTTATATAATAGATAATTATATATATTTCATTTTAGTATTAAATGTTCTCGTCACGATATGGCTGAGATATTGCCGATGTGACGTTAAACTTTAACTCACTCACTCACTCACTCACTCTGGCAAGGGTGATCCCTTCTTGAATCCTTCTTCGGCCTGACATGCCCTCTATTCTTTGTCCTAGAGTAATACATTTCACCACATATATTTTGCCGAGTATCTGCGTATGTCCTGGATATACTTCAAATGGTCTAATGAGTCTTCCCTGGAAACTTGAGCATTTCTTACCCAGTGTCTCAGCATCCCACATTGCCATACCATACAGCCCCATTTCAAGAGAAACGTCTGACTAAACCGCTGTGCCCTGTAGCCAAGCGAGATAATCACTTATAACAGAACTTAACATTAACAGTGTAAGGGAGGGAACTCCTCCAAGACTGAGTATACCTAGGCAAAGCTGAGCTGCAAATTGGCGACACTCCTAATTTGCAAAAAAAAAACTATTTCAAAGTGAAACACAAGATTACAAGAACACTCTCTCAGAAAATAAGGGAAGCCAAGCCCCTGTTTTCTGCAGTCATTCATACTTGCCAAGTTACAAATATACATACATTGTTCTATGAAGCGTGTTCTTCGTCGAACTTTCTTCACAAAGATGAATTTAATTTCACATTCACTCGTTGTAGCTGCTTCGTTGCACTAAAAGGTTCTGTATGAATAAACCAATATGAGATTTCATACAGCAGCACTGAGCCGATATGGACTTAACAGAGAGTAGCATTTATTTCAAGTGAAGGCAGGTTCAATCTAGATCATGCTGGTTTCTCCTACATGATTTAAACATGATCATAATCGTTCAGGCATATTCAACATATAGAGAAGAGGATTATAGCTTTTTTCGCAAATAGTGCCATATACCCGTGAGACCACATTTCTATTATATGCCAGGTAAATTGCGATGCAACAATTAAACCAAGTCAGTATCTGGAATACGTCAAGATTATAACTGGGTCTGTAATTCAGAAATAATATATATAAAGTTAACGTGTATGTTACAAAACTCTGCGAAATGTATTTTCCATGCCATTTGGTGGCTTAATGTCTTTGGGTGGCATTTTGAAGTTAGAACGAGGAGAGTTGGATATATAGCTCTTTAATATAATAAGGGCTACGTTTCCGGGCTACCAACTCTCCTCGTTGTACATTTGAAGGTCTGTTCTTTTGAGAAAGTACCCGAGTCTGTCAAAAATATGCGCCGGTTAATATACACAATAGATACTTAGTGTTTCATAATTGATTATGTAAATATTCAACCGAATGACAAACCCCCTATCCGTTTGGGGTCCGAAAAGACAGTTTTCAAAATGGGAAGGGAATAAAATTCACGTTAGTTGTAGAGGTACATTTGTGGTTCCTTTAAGTACCCCTTAGTGGCTAATATCGCGTATGTCCTAAAGTACTTGTCGGCATGCTAAGGCACGTAGTAATGATCTGATGACGCGTTGGCCGATTCTGCGTGATTCCTCTGAAAATGGCAACATGTGTCTGAAGGATGGTATGTTATAGGTTGTTGGGCACAAGGACTGTGGTCCTATTATTTTGGCATCGATGCTATCACCTGTTGTAGAGGTATATGCTTGACCTTTGTCTCTTTTCTCTTTGTTTTAGGTCCCTTTTTCGTCCGATTCGTTTTCATTTCCTCGAGGTCTTCCGGGCATTGGTTTGCTCATGGTCCTTGAAATTACGAAAAGTAACAGATTTGTACATCAAAATCAACAAAACACTCTTGGACGACTTTCACATCATCTGCGGAAATGCCTGACTTAAAACGTATCCAAATTGACAATAGGGAAGAGTATGATTTTTCCATGATGTATTCAAGTTGTTCCACTGTAAATGGAATGCCTGCAGCATCCAAATCTATGAAGCCTGGTGGAATTACTGGGCAAATGTTATCTGAACATGCTTTTGTAAAACTGACATACAGGAAGTCAAGTTGTTGAAAACATTTGATGTTCAGAACTTCATGGCAAGCAAGATCTTTGCACCTATTCAGCATCAGTATTCTAAAACCGGGCATATTTCTAAGAAACACAAATGATCTGATAGGAATGTCACACAAATTCAAGGTGTGAAGATGTTTTGATTCCAGCAGTTTGGATGTTAGAATGCCACTCACATAATTTTGAGGAAACACAAACTGAGAATAAGCCATGTTAAAGTATCTGAATCCGCGAGAATGCTCCAAAACCTTTACGAACTGCTTGTTTTCTAATTTTAATATGTCCACTGAAAAGTAATCAAAGTTGCTCCAGACTGTGCAGTTATGGTTGACAATGTTGTACAATGATTTACAAACACGAACCACTGACTGAACTAATTCTTCTGCTGTCAGATATCTAAGAATTTGGACTAGAATCGCCTCTGGAAGATTGAGAAGATGACCCTATGAGGAAGAGAAGCACTTATTATAAAATTGAGGAGAGTGTTAAGCCTTAAAAATGATTGGTACTCAATGAAACGAACTGAACTTGGACGAAATGAAGAGTCAACATGCTGTATCTGTCAAACGCTTCACTTCCAAGAGACATGGTGAGATCATAAAGACCAAAACTTATCTATTTACGTTTGGTCTTTCAAAACTTCCTGACTCAATTAAGGCAGGATATTGTAATATCAAAGTGGATTTGTACATCCCTAATCCACTGAGATGCTACAATTGCCAACGGTATGGCCATGGATCTAGAAACTGCAATAAAGAAGCTGCTTGCCATCGCTGTGGCGGTAATTGTGTGAACAGTACTGAGTGTACAAAAGATCCTTCCTGTGTCAACTGTGGCGGCAACCATGTTTCCTCTTCAAAAGAATGCCCCATATGGAAACGTGAACACAAAGTCATCAAAGTTAAACATGAAAGAAATCTACCCTTTCTAGTCTGTTCAGTACCGTGTCCCGTGTTCGTCGGTTGGTTGCCTGACTGATTATACATGGACTGAAACAGATTCTCCTAAACTAGTTTCACTCTCTGACGATACAGCAACTGTTGTCGTCTCTGCAAGTTCACAAACAAGTTCTCAGGATCTATTATCCTCTCAGCCCTCTACACAATCGCAATTGCAACCAACTGAGAAACAAGTGGTAAAGACAAAAAACAAACCAAAAACGGAACTGTCCAAAAAGTCCCTAAGTGACAGAACATCTAAGTGTTCTGATAACAAGATCCAGTTGTTTAACAAATATGGTTCACTTGAAGAAATGGATGTCTCTGAAAACTGTAGTCAGAGGACACATAGCTTGTCACCCACCAGGAAAGGGTGGGGTCGATCTCCCATCAATCCTCCTAAAAGATAGTGTATTCCAATAATATTGTACAGTGGAACTGCAGAGGTTTGAGGACTAATTTACATGAATTACAGTTATTAGTCCAAGATTTTACACCTTCAGCAATATGTCTCCAAGAGACATATTTAAAACAAACAGATGCATTTGACGTTCGTCATTTTAATGCATACCATTGTTTTTCACCTCCGGGTGATAGAGCCACTGGCGGATCATCCATTCTAGTCAGACAAAACATTATTCAAAGCCCTGTTTCACTTATTACTAATATGCAGGCTGTTGCAGTGAGAATTACTTTACATGTAGCGTTTACGCTATGCTCTCTTTATATTTCGCCGTCTTCGACGTTTGCCAAAACTGATCTGCAAGCTCTCTATGACCAACTTCCAAAGCCCTGTATTATAATGGGAGATTTAAATGGGCACAACCCACTCTGGGGTAGTGTAAATATAAACACTAAAGGTAAGTTGTTGGAGGACTTTTGTTCTGACAATGATTTATGTATTTATAATGATGGTTCCAACACATATTTACACCCTGGTACAGGGACCTATTCTGCTCTTGACTTGTCATTGACAAATTCAGATCTATTAAGTGAATTTGAATGGTCAGTCCCCGATGACCTATGTGGAAGTGACCATTTTCCTACTATATTAAAAGCTGTAACTCCATCTGATGTTCCTCCATCATCAAGGCGGAATTTTAAAAAGGCTAACTGGGCTTTATATGAAACACTGTGTGCTGAAAAACTTAAGCCCGACCGTTTTATGGACGTTCCTGATGCTATTAAATCTTTTTCTGATGAATTGAATTCCATAGCTGATGCGTGTATACCGAATTCCTCTGTAGTTCCACATATAAGGAAACCATGGTTCAACGATGAGTGCAAACAAGTTAGGAAGGCAAATAAGAAAGCTGAACATTATTTCCGTCGACATCCTATGGTGCATAATTTAAATAAATTTGAAATTTTAAATGCTCAATCACGACGTACTTTTAAACAAAACAAACGCCAATCTTGGCAAAATTATGTGTCCAAAATAAATTCTCGGACACCCATGTCCAAGGTACGGAACATGGTCCAGAAACTTAAAGGTAAAGGTACTAAATCTACTGTCCATCATCTTAGACATGAAGATCAATTGCTTACTGATAAATCACATATTGCTAATAAACTAGGTGAAACCCTTGCTAAACACTCTTCCTCTTCAAATTATGTACCAAAATTCCAGCAATATCAAAAACAAGAAGAAAGGAAAACTATTAATTTCAATTCTGATAATGGTGAAGATTATAATGAAACGTTTTCTATTCATGAACTCCATACTGCTCTTGATCAAGCTGATGACACTGCTACTGGAGCTGATAACATACATTATCAATTCCTGAAGCACTTACTGGAATCCTGCCTACAAACTCTTGTCAATATTTTTGATGATATTTGGACATTGGGTAAGTTTCCTCCGTCATGGCGTGATGCCATAGTAGTACCAATACCTAAACCTGGACGTGATCATATGAATCCATCCAATTATCGACCTATTTCACTAACTAGCTGTGTTTGCAAGACCATGGAACGCATGATAAATAATCGACTTGTTTGGTACTTGGAAATAAATAACCTTATAGCTAATATACAGTGTAGTTTCCGGAAAAACAGAAGTACTGTCGATCACTTAGTGCGTTTAGAATCATTTGTAAAAAACGCACTAATTAACAAACAACATCCTGTGTCTATCTTTTTTGATCTTGAAAAAGCATATGACGCAACCTGGAAATATGGCATTCTGAGAGATTTACATGACTTCGGTTTGCGAGGTCGTTTGCCTGAATTCATAGTGAAATTCTTAAATAACAGACAATTCCAGGTCCGTGTGGGTTCTACCCTGTCTGATCATTACAATCAGGACCAGGGTGTTCCACAAGGCAGTATTATGTCAGTCACTCTTTTTAGCATCAAGATCAACAGTTTATCAAAAGTTTTAAACGATTCAATTGATGGATCGTTATTTGTGGATGATTTTAATATTTCTTGTCGTGGTAAAAATATGCATACTATTGAACGGCAATTGCAGTTGTGTTTAAACAAGATTAATAAATGGTGTCTTGAAAACGGCTTTAAATTGTCTAAATCGAAAACTAACTGCATACATTTTTGTCGTAAATACAAACCACATAAAGACCCTGAACTGTCTCTAGATGGGACACCCCTTAAAGTTGTGAAGGAAGCCAAATTCTTGGGTCTAATCTTTGATTCACATTTAACGTTTTTACCACATATTAAATCACTTAAAACTAAATGCCTGAAAGCTCTTGACTTGTTGAAAGTGGTTTCAAATTCAAAATGGGGAGGGGATCAAGCTACCCTTCTCCATCTATATCGATCACTCGTTCGTTCTAAACTTGATTATGGCTCCATTGTCTATGGTGGAGCCTGCAAAAGCAATCTTAAACTTCTTGATGCTGTCCATCATCAAGGTCTAAGGCTTTGTCTTGGCTCCTTCAACTTCACCTATTGACAGTCTTTACGTTGAGGCCGATGAACCATCTCTTGCACAACGCCGTATCATATTATCTTTACAATATATCACAAAACTATTCTCTAACGAATCTAACCCTGCATATAACTGTGTCTTCAATCCCCTTTATGAGGATTTGTATAGCAAAAAGTCTTCTCTTGTTCCACCTCTTGGGCTCAGAATAAAGCCGTTGATTGCTGCTGCTGGTATTGAGCTGAACAATATAGCTCCTTTCCGTCTTCTTTCCTCTCCCCCTTGGCAGTTGGTTAGGCCACAGGTTGACCTAACATTAACTACATTTAAAAAATCAGAAACTAATGAACTACAGTATAAACAAGAATATAATCAGTTGAAACATACATATAATAATTACAAATCCTTATTTACAGATGGGTCTAAGGACGGTGGTGCAGTTGCTTGTGTTACTGTCATTGGATCCAGAACAATATCTTCTAGATTACCCGATAATAGTTCTATTTTTACAGCTGAAGCTAATGCCATATTAACAGCCCTTAAATATATTCAAAGCCACCCTAAACGTAAACAGTATATAATATATTCCGACTCTCTTTCTTGCCTTCAGGCTATTAAAAATATTTCTTGTAAACATCCACTTTTAATTGAAATTATTGAACTGTATAATAATCTTGCTACTGGCCAATACGACATCGTCTTTTGTTGGTTACCCGGTCACGTAGGTATTTCTGGGAATGTGATGGCCGATCTTGCTGCAAAATCAGCACTCAACAAATCTGTGACACCACTTCTTCTTCCATATTCAGATTACAAAGCTTGCATTAGAATGTATATCCGTGATCTGATGCAGAAGAAGTGGGGCACTCAAATAAGTATCAATAAATTACATGAAATAAAACCGTATATTGGTTACACCTCTATGTTGTCAGTCCAGATTTGAGGAGATCATCATGCGACGATGTCGTATTGGCCACACAAGATATACACATAAATATTTGCTTAAAGGTGAGGATCCTCCGTTTTGTATCCCTTGTGATGGAAGAATCACAGTCAAGCATATCCTGCTTGACTGTGTTGAATATTCCATCACAAGGGATCAGTGTTTTAATTCACGAACTCTGAAGGATCTTTTTAGTAACACAAGCTGTCATTTAATCATTGCATTTTTAAAAGAATTAGATTTATTGACTGAATTGTAAATAGATAAATATTTTATTATTGGAAGTTTAAATTTGTAACTGTGCTTGTTAGTGGCTGTATCCTCAAAGGGGGTTGAAGTACTGTAAAACTATTGTCCCCCTGAGAGGGTACGTAAGTCCACAAACATTCAAAGGAAATTCAAACTTTCACGTTTTTAATCGTAGCATAAGTGTGTTTTTATTTGCATGGCTAGATTTCCCAAATTGCTGACGGCTGAGGGGATGATGTAAATCCAGCTAGGGTCCATGCAGGTTGCAAAGGTACTGTAAGTCCCCATGGACCCTAGTATGGTGATCTACACTCACTTGTTAGCAATCTATAGCCCATTTTTATCTTGTATTGTCCTCTATAGATAAATTGTTTTAGGTATAGTTACTAGTTTTATATTCTCATCTGTGATATTCTAGTTGTTTTACTGTCCCTCGTTGACAGGTTTTATATAATAGATAATTATATATATTTCATTTTAGTATTAAATGTTCTCGTCACGATATGGCTGAGATATTGCCGATGTGACGTTAAACTTTAACTCACTCACTCACTCACTCACTCTGGCAAGGGTGATCCCTTCTTGAATCCTTCTTCGGCCTGACATGCCCTCTATTCTTTGTCCTAGAGTAATACATTTCACCACATATATTTTGCCGAGTATCTGCGTATGTCCTGGGTATACTTCAAATGGTCTAATGAGTCTTCCCTGGAAACTTGAGCATTTCTTACCCAGTGTCTCAGCATCCCACATTGCCATACCATACAGCCCCATTTCAAGAGAAACGTCTGACTAAACCGCTGTGCCCTGTAGCCAAGCGAGATAATCACTTATAACAGAACTTAACATTAACAGTGTAAGGGAGGGAACTCCTCCAAGACTGAGTATACCTAGGCAAAGCTGAGCTGCAAATTGGCGACACTCCTAATTTGCAAAAAAAAAACTATTTCAAAGTGAAACACAAGATTACAAGAACACTCTCTCAGAAAATAAGGGAAGCCAAGCCCCTGTTTTCTGCAGTCATTCATACTTGCCAAGTTACAAATATACATACATTGTTCTATGAAGCGTGTTCTTCGTCGAACTTTCTTCACAAAGATGAATTTAATTTCAAATTCACTCGTTGTAGCTGCTTCGTTGCACTAAAAGGTTCTGTATGAATGAACCAATATGAGATTTCATACAGCAGCACTGAGCCGATATGGACTTAACAGAGAGTAGCATTTATTTCAAGTGAAGGCAGGTTCAATCTAGATCATGCTGGTTTCTCCTACATGACTTAAACATGATCATAATCGTTCAGGCATATTCAACATATAGAGAAGAGGATTATAGCTTTTTTCGCAAATAGTGCCATATACCCGTGAGACCACATTTCTATTATATGCCAGGTAAATTGCGATGCAACAATTAAACCAAGTCAGTATCTGGAATACGTCAAGATTATAACTGGGTCTGTAATTCAGAAATAATATATATAAAGTTAACGTGTATGTTACAAAACTCTGCGAAATGTATTTTTCCATGCCATTTGGTGGCTTAATGTCTTTGGGTGGCATTTTGAAGTTAGAACGAGGAGAGTTGGATATACAGCTCTTTAATATAATAAGGGCTACGTTTCCGTGTAGCTACTAACTCTCCTCGTTGTACATTTGAAGGTCTGTTCTTTTGAGAAAGTACCCGAGTCTGTCACAAATATGCGCCGGTTAATATACACAATAGATACTTAGTGTTTCATAATTGATTATGTAAATATTCAACCGAATGACAAACCCTCTATCCGTTTGGGGTCCGAAAAGACAGTTTTCAAAATGGGAAGGGAATAAAATTCACGTTAGTTGTAGAGGTACATTTGTGGTTCCTTTAAGTACCCCCTAGTGGCTAATATCACGTATGTCCTAAAGTACTTGTCGGCATGCTAAGGCACGTAGTAATGATCTGATGACGCGTTGGCCGATTCTGCGTGATTCCTCTGAAAATGGCAACATGTGTCTGAAGGATGGAATGTTATAGGTTGTTGGGCACAAGGACTGTGGTGCTATTATTTTGGCGTCGATGCTATCACCTGTTGTAGAGGTATATGCTTGACCTTTGTCTCTTTTCTCTTTGTTTAGGTCCCTCTTTCGTCCGATTCGTTTTCATTTCCTCGAGGTCTTCCGGGCATTGGTTTGCTCATGGTCCTTGAAATTACGAAAAGTAACAGATTTGTACATCAAAATCAACAAAACACTCTTGGACGACTTTCACATCATCTGCGGAAATGCCTGACTTAAAACGTATCCAAATTGACAATAGGGAAGAGTATGATTTTTCCATGATGTATTCAATTTGTTCCACTGTAAATGGAATGCCTGCAGCATCCAAATGTATGAGGCCTGGTGGAATTACTGGGCAAATGTTATCTGAACATGCTTTTGTAAAACTGACATACAGGAAGTCAAGTTGTTGAAAACATTTGATGTTCAGAACTTCATGGCAAGCAAGATCTTTGCACCTATTCAGCATCAGTATTCTAAAACCGGGCATATTTCTAAGAAACACAAATGATCTGATAGGAATGTCACACAAATTCAAGGTGTGAAGATGTTTTGATTCCAGCAGTTTGGATGTTAGAATGCCACTCACATAATTTTGAGGAAACACAAACTGAGAATAAGCCATGTTAAAGTATCTGAATCCGCGAGAATGCTCCAAAACCTTTACGAACTGCTTGTTTTCTAATTTTAATATGTCCACTGAAAAGTAATCAAAGTTGCTCCAGACTGTGCAGTTATGGTTGACAATGATGTACAATGATTTACAAACACGAACCACTGACTGAACTAATTCTTCTGCTGTCAGATATCTAAGAATGTGGACTAGAATCGCCTCTGGAAGATTGAGAAGATGACCCTATGAGGAAGAGAAACACTTATTATAAAATTGAGGAGAGTGTTAAGCCTTAAAAATGATTGGTACTCAATGAAAGCGAACTGAACTTGGACGAACTGAAGAGTCAACATGTTGTATCTGTCAAACGCTTCACTTCCAAGAGACATGGTGAGATCATAAAGACCAAAACTTATCTATTTACGTTTGGTCTTTCAAAACTTCCTGACTCAATTAAGGCAGGATATTGTAATATAAAAGTGGATTTGTACATCCCTAATCCACTGAGATGCTACAATTGCCAACGGTATGGCCATGGATCTAGAAACTGCAATAAAGAAGCTGCTTGCCATCGCTGTGGCGGTAATTGTGTGAACAGTACTGAGTGTACAAAAGATCCTTCCTGTGTCAACTGTGGCGGCAATCATGTTTCCTCTTCAAAAGAAGACGAGGAACAATCCATACATAATTCTTATTCTACAGCTGTTACTCGACCCATTTTGCAGTCTGTTCAGTACCGTGTCCCGTGTTCGTCGGTTGGTTGCCAGACTGATTATACATGGACTGAAACAGATTCTCCTTAACTAGTTTCACTCTCTGACGATACAGCAACTGTTGTCGTCTCTGCAAGTTCACAAACAAGTTCTCAGGATCTATTATCCTCTCAGCCCTCTACACAATCGCAATTGCAACCAACCGAGAAACAAGTGGTAAAGACAAAAAACAAACCAAAAACGGAACTGTCCAAAAAGTCCCTAAGTGGCAGAACATCTAAGGGATCTGATAACAAGATCCAGTTGTTTAACAAATATGGTCCACTTGAAGAAATGGATGTCTCTGAAAACTGTAGTCAGAGGACACATAGCTTGTCACCCACCAGGAAAGGGCGGGGTCGATCTCCCATCAAACCTCCTAAAAGATAGTGTATTCCAATAATATTGTACAGTGGAACTGCAGAGGTTTGAGGACTAATTTACATGAATTACAGTTATTAGTCCAAGATTTTACACCTTCAGCAATATGTCTCCAAGAGACATATTTAAAACAAACAGATGCATTTGACGTTCGTCATTTTAATGCATACCATTGTTTTTCACCTCCGAGTGATAGAGCCACTGGCGGATCATCCATTCTAGTCAGACAAAACATTATTCAAAGCCCTGTTTCACTTAATACTAATATGCAGGCTGTTGCTGTGAGAATTACTTTACATGTAGCGTTTACGCTATGCTCTCTTTATATTTCGCCGTCTTCGACGTTTGCCAAAACTGATCTGCAAGCTCTCTATGACCAACTTCCGAAGCCCTGTATTAGAATGGGAGATTTAAATGGGCACAACCCACTCTGGGGTAGTGTAAATATAAACACTAAAGGTAAATTGTTGGAGGACTTTTGTTCTGACAATGATTTATGTATTTATAATGATGGTTCCAACACATATTTACACCCTGGTACAGGGACCTATTCTGCTCTTGACTTGTCATTGACAAATTCAGTACTACTAAATGAATTCGAATGGTCAGTCCACGATGACCTCTGTGGAAGTGACCATTTTCCTACTATATTAAAAGCTGTAACTCCATCTGATGTTCCTCCATCATCAAGGCGGAATTTTAAAAAGGCTAACTGGGCTTTATATGAAACACTGTGTGCTGAAAAACTTAAGCCCGACCGTTTTATTGACGTTCCCGATGCTATTAAATCTTTTTCTGATGAATTGAATTCCATAGCTGATGCGTGTATACCGAATGTAGTTCCACACATAAGGAAACCATGGTTCAACGATGAGTGCAAACAAGTTAGGAAGGCAAATAAGAAAGCTGAACATTATTTCCGTCGACATCCTATGGTGCATAATTTAAATAAATTTGAAATTTTAAATGCTAAAGCACGGCGTACTTTTAAACAAAACAAACGCCAATCTTGGCAAAATTATGTGTCCAAAATAACTTCTCGGACACCCATGTCCAAGGTATGGAACATGGTCCAGAAAATCAAAGGTAAAGGTACTAAATCTACTGTCCATCATCTTAAACATGGAGATTAATTGCTTACTGATAAATCACATATTGCTAATAAACTAGGTGAAACCCTTGCTAAACACTCATCCTCTTCAAATTATGTACCAAAATTCCAGCAATATCAAAAACAAGAAGAAAGGAAAACTATTAATTTCAATTCTGATAATGGTGAAGATTACAATGAAACGTTTTCTATTCA
Organism: Haliotis asinina; assembly: GCF_037392515.1. Taxonomy (NCBI): domain Eukaryota; kingdom Metazoa; phylum Mollusca; class Gastropoda; order Lepetellida; family Haliotidae; genus Haliotis; species Haliotis asinina. The sequence goes on from NC_090280.1 coordinate 15,746,562, forward strand.
TGAACTCAATAGTGCTCTTGATCAAGCTGATGACACTGCTACTGGAGCTGATAACATACATTATCAATTCCTGAAGCACCGGAATCCTGCCTAGAAACTCTTCTCAATATTTATGATGATATTTGGACATTGGAAAAGTTTCCTCCGTCATGGCGTGACGCCATAGTAGTACCAATACCTAAACCTGGACGTGATCATATGGATCCATCCAATTATCGACCTATTTCACTAACTAGCTGTGTTTGCAAGACCATGGAACGCATGATAAATAATCGACTTGTTTGGTACTTGGAAACAAATAATCTTATCACAGATATCCAATGTGGTTTCCGTAAAAACAGAAGTACTGTCGATCACTTAGTGGGACTGGAATCATTTGTGAAAAACGCACTAATTAATAAACAACATGCTGTGTCTATCTTGATTGATCTTGAAAAAGCATATGACACAACCCGGAAACATGGTATTTTGAGGGATTTACATGACTTCGGTTTCCGAGGTCGTTTGCCTCAATTTATTGCCAACTTTTTAAATGACAGACAATTCCAGGTCCGTGTGGGTTCTACCCTGTCTGATCATTACAATCAGGATCAGGGTGTTCCACAAGGCAGTATTTTATCTGTCACTCTTTTTAGCATCAAGATCAACAGTTTATCAAGAGTTTTAAACGATTCAATTGATGGATCGCTTTTCCTGGATGATTTTAATATTTCTTGTCGTGGTAAAAATATGCATACTATTGAACGGCAACTGCAGTTGTGTTTAAACAAAATAATTAAATGGTTTCTTGAAAACGGCTTCAAATTTTCGAAGTCCAAAACTAATTGTATACATTTTTGCAGAACATATAAGCCACATAAAGACCCAGAACTATCTCTAGATGGCACTCCCATCAAAGTTGTAAAGGAGGCCAAGTTCTTGGGATTAATTTTTGACTCACATTTAACGTTTCTACCACATATCAAATCTCTTAAAACTAAATGCCCGAAGGCACTTGACTTGTTGAAAGTCGTTTCAAATTCTAAATGGGGAGGGGACCAAGCTACTCTCCTGCAACTTTATCGATCACTGATCCGGTCAAAACTTGATTATGGCTCCATTGTATATGGTGGAGCCTGTAAAAGCAACCTGAAACTTTTAGATTCTGTTCACCATCAAGGTCTAAGACTTTGTCTTGGCTCCTTTAGAACTTCACCTGTTGACAGCCTGTACGTTGAGGCCCATGAGCCATCTCTTGAGCAGCGACGTATCAAATTAGCTTTACAGTATGTAACAAAATTATATTCCAGTGAGTCAAACCCTGCATATAACTGTGTTTTCAAACCTCTGTGTGAGGACTTACACAATATGAAATCTTCGCTTATACCGCCTCTTGGTTTAAGAATTAAACCATTTCTTGCTGCTGCCGGCATTGAGCTGGAAAATATAGCTCCTTCCCGTCTTCTTTCTTCTTCTCCTTGGCAGTTGGTTAGGCCCCAAGTGGACCTAACACTGACCACATTTAAAAAATCAGAAACTAATGAATTACAGTATAAACAAGAATATAATGAATTGAAACATAAATATAGCAGTTATAAATCCTTATTTACAGATGGGTCCAAGGACGGTGGCGCAGTAGCTTGTGACACTGTCATTGGATCCAGAACAATATCTTCTAGATTAACAGACAACAGTTCTATTTTTACCGCTGAGGCTAACGCCATATTGACAGCTCTTAAATATCTTCAAAGACGCCATAAACATAAACAATATATAATCTATTCCGACTCTCTTTCTTGCCTTGAGGCGATTAAAAATCTTTCTTGTAAACATCCACTTTTAATTGAAATTATTGAATTATATAATGATCTTGCTACTGGCCAGTACGACATCGTCTTCTGTTGGTTAGCCAGCCACGTTGGCATTTCCAGTAACGCAATGGCCGATCTTGCTGCTAAGGCAGCACTCAACAAATCTGTGACACCACTTCGTATTCCTTATTCTGACTACAAAGCTAGCATTAGAGCTTACACTCGTGATCTGATGCAGAAGAAGTGGGACACCCAAGTAGGTATAAATAAACTACATGAAATAAAACCCTACATTGGTTATACCCACTTGGGTTGTCAGTCCAGATTTGAAGAAGTCATTTTGCGACGATGTCGTATTGGCCATACAAGATACACTCATGCATACCTTTTAAAAGGTGAGGATCCTCCGCTTTGTATCCCTTGTGATGAGAGAGTCACGGTCAAGCATATCCTGCTTGACTGTGTTGAATTCTCCATCATAAGGGATAAGTATTTTTCTGTAAAAACTGTTAAGGATCTGTTTAACCACAGTCAGCACTCATTTAATTATTGGTTTTTTAAAGGAAATTAATTTCTTGGTTGAATTTTGAGTAATATGTTCTGTATATAAATGTATTTTAATGATTGTTAGTTTACGTTAGGAACTAGAATTGTTAGTGGCTGTACCGTCAAAGGGGGTTGAAGTATTGTAAAATTATTGTCCTCCTGAGAGGGTACGTAAGTCCACAAACATTCCATGTAAATTTAAATCTACCAGGTTTTTAATCGTAGTATTCTTGTTGTTTTAATTTTGGCTAGCATATTATACACTCGCCAGCAGCTGAAGGGATGATGTAAATCCAACTAGGGTCCATGCAGGTAGCAAAGGTACTGTAAGTCCCCATGGTCCCTAGTTTGGTGATCTACCTTCTGTTGTTGGCGATCTATAGCCTGATTTTATAGTGTATTGTCCTAATGGTGATGTTGTTTTTTAACTTTCCATGCTAGTTGTAATTCCATTTGTGATATTCTAGTTGTTTTACTGTCCTTCGTTGACAGGTTTTATAGTAGACATATAATTAATTTTGATATTAGATGTTCTCGTCACGATATGGCTGAGATATTGCCGATGTGACGTTGAATTTTAACTCACTCACACCAGGAAAACTAGATATGTACTTTAGCAAAACAATCTATTGTAGCATCTTTGATGAGGACAGGATTTAAGAAAGAGCAACGTCTTGATACAAATCCACACATTATATGTATTTCATCTCCCGGCTGTTGGGACATGTTGACAATCAACAATCACCCAATGCATTCACCTGACAGGGATAGGCTGAACCTAAGCTGTACCTATCTTTAGATTGCGTTGTGGTGTAAACATGTCCACTTCTTGGTCTGTCCATGGTGACCACAGTCTGTCTGTAGCGCTGAATAAGTCTTTCAACCGTGATAAGGTGTCACACGAGGGCGTTGGCAACAAGACTATTTCGACCCAATCTGCACCATCCCGATGGCGCTTCCTCTCTCATCAGATGTCAATCGTGCCATATTTCTAGTACTTATGTATCATACCATGCATTCTAGTCTCTTTCTATACCGTATGGACTAATTCAAGTCTCAGACCTCTGTAGAGTATGCAACTATCATCTGCGGAACATAGGCAGTATCTCCTCACTCAAGACTGCTGGAATTGTGGCAAGATCCTCCATCCTGTCACGTATTGCAATAGTCTCCTTGCTACGTCTACACAGTAAAAACATTAACCGCCTCCAGATCATTGAAAGTAAAACTGCTCGTATGGTTATTAGATCACCTCAGTCCAGAGACATAACCAAGATCTTCAATGGTTGCCCGTTCGTGTTCGTTTAGTTCTTAAACTCCTTTTGCCTACCAGTGCCATCACGGAACTGCTTCCGCGGATCTATGTGAACTCCTGACACGGTACCAGCCAGCTAGATGTCTCCGGTCCAGTTCAAAGCAACTCGTCGACATTTCCCAAATTCAGCTGAAAATATGTGGTGGCCGATCTTTTAGTGTGTCAGCAGCTGGCAAATGCAATCAGCTCCTTGACTCTTAAAATAAATTCCCGTCAATCATTCAAAAACCACCTGGAGACCTATGTGTTCAACAACTATCTTTGACTCTAGACTGTGTTTCCTAAAGCGCTTTGAACGTGCATAGATTTGTTGCACATACTGCTTGAAAATTCCTGTAGTTTGGCGATTGATGATTACTATATGCAAACAGAAAATGGAAAGATGTTACTTTTCAAGCAAACTTGTAAACAAAGATTATGGATGTTCCTTGAGACACGGTTTACTTTTTTCAGTAAGGCAATTCAATAGAAAGGTTTTAGAGACAGAAATCATAGGAATAACTCTTTGACAACTATTCACTGTCTACAACACTTGTTCTGTATTATAAGAGTGGGTTTGAAAAGATGGTGACTTTGGATTTTTATCTTTGTCCGAGCAGAGTTTTATTTCAACCTTTTTTTTGAAACCTAACTCACTGTTCTAGCTTTTTCGGCATGGACGAAAATAAAACAACTCAACTGCTGAAAAGGATGGACTTTACTTAAATATGAATGTGTTTGATAATTATCATCGTGATTTGTAAAAACCTTTGTCGTCAAGCTTTTCTGTAAAATAATATCTTCTACGGTATCTTTGATAACTTTGAAGTACTTCATAAAGGTAGGAATGTAACGTTTCTTGTGCCGTGTAGTATATTTTGGTAATCAGGTAGAAAACATGGTGATATATACGCAGTATGTTATAAAGAAAAACAACAAGAAAATAACTGAGAAGTACGGTGACAATGTGGAGACAATCTATTACATCTTGACGTCAAGGGGAGGTTTCACAGAAGCTGCAGGTGGTGACTGATGAGTAGGTGGTATGGATACTGGCAGCCAACCAGCCCTTGTTCCACACAACCTAAGTTATCGTCAAACGACCCCGACCCCTGATGAATAGAGATCAAGGATATTATATTCACCCTCCATACCACGAACTCGCCTCTGCTGTTTTTCGTTAATTATATATTGGATATATATAGCCCAATATTCTAGCTGAATCAAATCTGCTTCACAACAATACAAGAACCTGTATCGAAAAGTAGCACCACCTGGATAAGAAATGGTTCATCCATAACTGTTGTCCTTATATGACTCTCCAGCTTCTCCGAATGCCACTCAACGACATGCATCTTAGATGGTTGGCAGTTGCAGAATGTTAGCACAATGCTGTTCAGTTTTGTTTGTGCTGTTCAGTTTTGACTAATGGCATACACACGGTCAAAGAAACATTAACTATGAAGGAAGCGAATGTCTGAAATCTGCCTATGTACTCATCAGAATATCCCAACGATGCAGACAGTTCAGTCTGATTGTTGATATCACAAATGCATAATGCCGACTGTCGCCAAACGGAATTTCATACACATCAGAATCATGACATTAAGAGCGTTGCAGATCAATCAGAATAATGAAATTAGGGAAATTGCGGATAAATCAGAATCGTGACATTAAGGACGTTGCCAATCAATCATCATCCTGACATTCAGGACCTTGCTCATCAGACATTCAGGGCAGGACAGATGAGATGACGGCGCGACGACCATTCGAATGAGAGAGTTCAAAGCTATCATCACATCGCAATATTTTAGCTAAATTGTGACGAGTGAAAAGCATGCGTCGAACAAATATACACCCAAATGGTATAAATTCCTGTCGTCAATAGACAGTACAGCAACTAGATTATCACACTTCTTTTACAACAAGAGCGAGTGTCTAAACAAAACATCAAAAGTTATCAGTTACCACGAGAGGGTCGCCAAGTTTAGGCCACCAGACAAGGTACCGTGGGGACTTACAGTACTTCTGCTTTGAACAAGATTTGACCGCTTGATTTTAAGTCATCTCTCCAGGTGTTAGCTTTCATCTAAAATCTATACTAAGATAAAAATGTATATTAGACATAAATCACCATAGAAGGATATGGGCGCAACCTCTCAGGTGGATAATGCTTCATCAACATCCATCAAGAACAGCCGCATTAACAATCCAAGTTTGTAGTCATAAAATACTGTTGGGGGAGGTTTTGTTTTTTGTTTTATTGTTTGGATCAAAGAAAGAGGCACAACTGCGTCACGCTTGTATTCAGCTATTGTTGCGAGTTTGTGTCGAATTCCTTGCTATGTGTGCATTCCTGTGAATCTTATCCCTGGTTTGATGCTTCAGTGGCTCTATCGTCAGGCCTTAAGAAATGAGTTTAATGAACTGTAATGATTCTGCTATGAACATCCAAACACCACACATTTTTTTCGGGAATCGTTTGTACGAAAGGAATTTAAAATGCTCATACTCAGTCATGCATGTTATCTGCTGCCAGCAAAGTGTACTTAGACAGTTACTGGCATCCATCTACGTCTCTTTTATGAGTCTCAACTTTCGCATTGTGTAATTTGCTGCAGTTTTCCACAAAAATAAATTATTCATATTCTATAATGGAAACAGTCTGTCACCAAACCTGTTCGCCATGTTTGGGATAACGATTCCATGGACTCTGTGTCAAAATGTTATTAACCAAAAGGAAAATGTTTTTGTTCATTCCCTCTCCACCTATCTGACTGAAGTCACCTAGTAATGGTTTAGTCAGCAGTAGATAAGGCCACCGGCCCATATGACTGTCGTACAAGATATAAATGAACTATACTGAAGTGCAAAAGGAATATCACCCTACCAAACATCTATGTTTCATCTCAATTTTACTTTTACTTTTTCACTTTTTATATGTTGGCTAGACCTGGTTTGTAGCCATTTTTCAAGAAACTGTGGTTTCAGATTCTGTATTTGATACAAAGAAAAAAAAAACAAAACATGTTGACAAACAGCGGTTACTTAGAAAATGATGGGACATGGTTTCAGCGGGATTTCATGAAACATGACAATACATGTGTATCCCAAGGTGTCATCCCTATAAGAAGAGCCACCGAACATGCATTTAATCATTCACTGTTCGACAGTAGCGACATGCCACAGTCATCAAAGGAGCAGAGTGACTATGCTTTAGGAAGAACTGCAGGCCGGACTGAAAGACACATTGCAAATCATTCTTCTGTTCATGTTTGAACAATATATTGCCTGCAGCAAGGAGTCCACGCCACTGGAAGTAAAGCCTCGCAGTGGATGACCGCCTGTGACAATATGCAAAATCTGCAGACTGCCCGAATACTAATAAAACCATGACACGGTTTATATCTTTTAAAACAATGTTCATGTTGTTTGTTGTTCCGTCCACACAAACAATTTTAATCGAATATGAATTGATTTTTTTTCGAAACAATGATAGTAATTCATAAAATGTTTCTGGCAAACGCGCACCTGGCCAATCGATTTCCATAACTGATTTGTGTAAAAAAACCACGAAAACAAATTCACAAATTCAATGAACAAGACAATTTATACAGTTTACAAATTGTTAATATTATCAAGTTGTATATAGTTGTATTAATTCGCTGTTTAGTAGCCAGTTCATGTGAAACTGCATTGTTTGAGCCATCGTATTAAATATTGTACATCAGAAGAACTAAAGTACACGTTGGAGTTATGGTTACGTGTGGTCTTCTAACACATGTGTAAAGTTTTAAACCAGGTGTACCACACTAAAGTATCAATTCCTTATCTAAATATTATTAAAACAATCAACAACTTTCAAAGAATGAAAAACGAATATATTATATCCATGTATGATATGGCATTGCACAAAACTGAATGTAGACACTGACAAAATAGAACGGTACACAAATAACCATCATGTAATACTGAAAGTGTAATCTTAATCTGTCGACCTTCACCTCAAAGAAATTGGGCACCCATGAAGAGCCACCTCCTCGTGGTGGGTGCTGGGTAACGCTAAGTGCTCTTCTGCTGTGTGGACATGAGACAGAATGTATCCACAGCACCCCATTGCTGGTCGTAAGATGCGACTGAATTGGGCAACCTGTTTGCCGTGGGTTGCGTCCCGTGTTGGCGGAGGACGGGATCCTGGTGGTTGAGGGCAGATGGGCTTTTAACTGCCTTCCATTTGTCAGCACACCACTTCGGCCCTTACTTCACCTAGACGGGTGGTTGAATGGGCCCGATTCAACCAATCGGCTGGTCATGCCAAGCTCTGTGCATAGACTACATATTTGTCATTGCAGAAATCTGATTTTGAATTGTTCTGAATTTCGGTCTTGGCACTGCTGTTCATCTGTAACATTTTCGATTGTGAATTATCCAAATTATGATGATATGAACTTTGCCTAGAGTCTTGTGCCAGAAGGCGATGGCTCATGGGCCAATCTGGTGGACTAATTATTTATAATTCTTCTACTGGAGTATGTCATCTGGGTATCCTTGGTGCTGCTAGCTGGGGACGTCAAAAACATTAGACGCTTACGTTCGAGTGTGCTGTTAATTGAATGCGGAAGAAGACAACAATCAAACAACCTGATGAACATTAAATCTTTCGTGGGCATTCCCGTCACGGTCTCTCCGCATAAAACCTTGAACACAAGTAAAGGTATCGTGAGAGATCGGGATCGATTGTTTGATGATATGTCGAACTTAATATTGGATCTGAAATGAAGGATCAAGGTGTGCTCTATGTCAAGCGCTTCTCAACTCGCAGAAACAACGAAACCATCAAAACAAATACGTATCTGTTTACTTTGTCATATCCAAATGCTCCGAAATCAGTGAGGGCAGGCTACTGCAACATTCAAGTTGTTACTTACATCCCCAACCCGCTCAGGTGTTTTACATGCCAAAAATATGGACACGGTGTAAATACTTGCACATTGTCTTATGTGTGTACTCACTGTGGTGAGAAAACACTCACAACAGAATATTGTGACAGTGATTTCAAAACATGCATCAACTGCTCAGGCGACCATTCCTCATTTTTTGTGTCATATTTGGAAAGAGCAAATGGAGATCAACAAAATAAGATTTACTCAAAATATTTCTTCTTCGGAGGCCAAAAAACCCTGATAACTTTCGTTACAGTACCAAAAACATCATTGGAGTCTAGCTCTAAAATAACAAAATCATCAACAGGCTGCCAAACTACCTTGACTTGGGTAAATTGCGATTCTCCACGGCTTTTGTAGCCTGTTATATCATCTCAGACTGTGGAATCACTTCCTACAACTTCAAAGTCGTCTTCTGATCACGAATCATCATCATCTGAGTCTCACTCAAAGTCTCAATCGACAGCTGATAGTCAGCAAACTGTGAAAAGTAAACCGAAGCCAAAGCCTGATGCTTCAAAACAACAAAGTGGCAGAACTCCCAAAGGGTCACACAATAAAATACAATTGTTCAATAAATATAGGTCTCTTGAAGACATGGACATTTCTGAAAACGTCCATTCTAGGGCACATAGCTTGTCGCCCTCCAAAAGAGTGCGGGGTAGATCCCCAATAAATCCCCCGTTTTGTGAAACGTCAAAGACGGAGAGATAAAAAGTGCATAATGTAAAAGCAACGTGCAAAGTTAGTCGTACTGCAACGGCCTGCAGATTAGTATTAAGTGAAACGGAGCTATTGATAATGTTTTCTTTGACTAGAATGGAAGATCCTCCCATGACCTTATCACCTGGGGGGAAAAAGCAATGATATGCTTTAAAATGACAAAGGTCCACAGTATCTGCCTGTTTTGACTCATTAAGGCCGAGAGCCGCGTATGTGCGGCAAATTAATTAGCTTCTCACAACGGCAGCCGCACATTAGGGGTAATAAAAAGCACCTCTTATTCAGCGAGAGACTCCAATATGCGTTTTACATTTTAAATTCGTAGTGTACATATTATTTCAATCAATTTAGTAATAATGATAAAAAATAGCTTTTCTTACGAGAGGGTTACTTTCTTTGTTAAAAAACTATTAGTGTGTTTTGATAACAATTGCTTGCCATGTCGGGGGCTTATACAGGCAAATGAACACATGCCTGCGAGAAAGGGGATTATGAGATGTTGTTACAGGAGGTACGTGTTTGTTACTCGTCATTGGGACTGAATACTAAGATACTATGTTTGCACATTGATTGCATTAACGGTGACAAGCTTACAAAACCTTCTTCTAAATTAAATCATTCATTCATTCGTTGTAATAGTTCATATAATGAGTCGTAGACATAAATAGCAATACTGTATTACACCCATGTTCGTGTAGATTTGAAATAAACCAAGTTAGTAATTTAGACCGAATTCATTTGCGACTATTGATTTTTAAAGTTGACATTAATACATGATCGAATATGAAGTGATAACTCTTGCATCTACTCAACATATACATATATAGTACACATAAACCATGCAAGGGTAACTGGGGCATTTTGTTCAAGCTGTTTCATGTTGATTTGAAATGTGATTTTTCAATGCAATTTCCATAAGCATTGTGTAAGAAACTTGTATTTGATCTCTGTAATTAGCTTATCCAGTGTAATAGTCACGTGTATCAGATCCACCGTTAGTGAATGGAGGATAATATATCAGTTAAGGAACTGATGCGTATAATCATTCAATCAGACAACACTAAATGAGATATATGAACACCTCTTTCAACCTCAAAATAACAGCCTCTGGCAGAATGCATGTCCAGGTAAAGTTTTGTCCCGTGACAAGTGTAAAACAAACTAGTGCGGTCTTACATCATTGGACAACCTGTTTTGTGGAATCACGCCCATTGTCAATCTTCTGAACTTCGTTTGCTTTTATAACAAATGTAAATATGCCCATCTTCATAAATATTTGGGGAGATTCAAGTGTATACATCACAATAAATCAGTATCGTGTAACTTTTTTGAATTCTATAATACATGTACTTGAATTATGATATTTATTCTTAACAATGTGTAGATTATATTGAAATGTTCAGCAAGCCATTATGTTTGATGTGTAAGTAGTGTGCGCCAAATGTATATGCAAATAAATACTATCTCTACTCAATGGTTGGATTGGGTTATCCGGGGTAAAAATAATCGGATTGTAGCGCTTTGAGTGCTTAGAAAAAAAATAAACTCGTCAAAGTGCTTGTTAGTCCTACGTGTACATTTCAGGCATCCTTACGATTATGTATGTTCACGATACACAAACTTTTTCATAATAGCTAGAATTGATAAAGCCGAAATGTAGCATATCGATTGGTCAACGATCTAACCAATAGTCAATCTGTATCCAAGCTGTCTAGTGACCGAACGTGCTCCTCAGAAATTTACCGCACGCCCCATCACCTGTCATTTCGTATGTCACTGGTATCTCATGATACGATTGGTCATAGATAACAAATCAGAGTCTACATTGAACAGTTGAGATACAAAACGTCCTATTCGGGAACTTTGATGACGCCCATCGCCCATCGCCCATCCTTTGTCTTATGTATGTGCAGGAAATAGCATTATACAATATTTATACAGGTATGTTCGCGTGATAACGTATGTTTTCTGCGTTAGATCTAGATGAACAAACTGTGAATCTGTTCCATGTACGTCACACACTAGCTTATTAGTGCTTTCCTTAAAATATTCAGTATACACTAGCAACGTATCAGCGAAAACGCTTCTTTCATAGAAGATTATTAGGCATGTGCGTAAATTCTTCTTTACTGCCATTGACATATGAGAGGGACAGTTTATTTAAGTATGTCTTACATACACAGAATACAAACATGCGTTAAGAAAAAAAAAACTATGTGATTTATTGGGGAGCTACCCACACTTTTTTGGAGGGTGACAAGCTATGTGCTCTAGGATGGACGTTTTAAGATACGTCCATGTCTTCAAGAGATACATGTTTGATGAACGACTGGATTTTATTTTGTGACCCTTTGGGGCCTCTGCCACTTTTTTCTGTTTTGAAGCATCAGACTTAGGTTTGCGTTTTAACAATTTGTTGTCTATTAGCTGTTGAATGAGACTCGGAGCGTGACTGTGAAGATCTGTGATTTGTGATCAGAAGACTGTGATGTACTAGGAAGTGATTCCTCAGTCTGGGATGATATAGCAGGGTATAAAACCTGTGGGGAGTCGGAACTGACCCAAGTCAAGGTAGTTTGGCATCCTGCGGATGATTTTGTTATTTTAGAGCTGGATTCGGATGATGATTTTGCTACTGTAGCATAACTTTCTGTAAGGTCAGGTCTCTTCACCAGTTTGTTTGCATCCGAAAAAGAGACATTTTGGGTAAACGTTACTCTGTTAATCGTCACTTGGTCTTTTCAAATTGGAGGCACCCGTGGTGAGCCACCTGCTCGTGGTGGGTGCTGGGTAACGCTAAGTGCTCGCCAACCTCCCGTGTGGATCCGGGGGCATATTAGGTCCACCAACCCGTTTGCCGTGGGTTGCCGCCCTGTGTCGGTGGAGGAGGGGATCCTGGTGGTTAGGGGCAACAGGGACCTGGAACTGTGTTCCTGTTGCTCAACACACCACTTTGGCCCTGACTTCACCTAGACGGGTGGTAAAACTGGCCCGGTTCTATCAATCGGCCCGGTTCTATCAATCGGCATGGCGATTATTTTGTGCACATTTCTGTAACTGGGTCTTTGACATTTCGATTTTCCATGCAAAATTATATGTATAATAACTTGCCTAGAGTCCTATACCAGAAGGCGGTGGCTCATGGGTCAATCTGGCAATCTTGACCTCCGGGTTCTGTTTGTCTTCAGGGATCTGTTTAGGGCTGAACCAGCCTGACTTATACCTTGTTTGGCAAAAAATAAAATAGCTACCCGTTTCCATTTTCCTGGAGTATAGCATCCCTGTAACCCTGGTGTCTGTAGTTGGCTTCCACTACAACACCGTCCGCGTTGACACTCCATGGTGGGTGGGGAGCAGGGCTGATGAATATATTTCCTTCATTATGACTACCCCACAACTAACTGGCTCACGGTCAAAAACTAAGAGAAGACACGTTGATGCAGATATTGCTAATTCTTCGGATGAGGAATCTGTACACAATTTTGATCATTGGCCACGATTTTTTGTCGTAGCAGGTGTTGATGGTGAACCCCTCAAAATCAATCATTTTGTAATTTCGAAGTAAATTGAGGGCACAGGTGGCGCCGTACAGAATGTTAACCATCTCCGCTCTGGTTCATTGCTTGTGGAATGTGCTCAGAGACAAGAGTCTGTGAATCTCCTGAAAGTCCAGTGTCTCAGTACACAACCTTTAAATTCTTATAGAGGTACTGTCCGCGACCGTGTGAAGTGCCTCCCAGACATGTCAGATGATGAGATTACAGCAGAGCTGCAGAGTCAAGGCGTTACACATATGAGACGGTTCACTAGAAAGATGGTGAGAGAGTTATCAAACCAACACTTACCTTTCACATTTGCACTATCAAAAATACCTTCATCAATCAAGGCCGGGTATTTCAACGTTGGAGTTGATGTATATATTCCAAATCCTCTCGGGTGTTTCAGATATCAACAGTTTTGACATGGTGCAAAATTTTGCCCTAAATCTCAAGTTTGCTCCCGCTGCAGTGGGAAACATGACAGTACAGACTGCGCAGATGTAATCAAATGTGCAAACTGCAGTGGCAACCATATGTCCTTCTCAAAATCATGCCCATGCTACGTGCAACAAAATAAAATTCTCACCATAAAATATGCTAAAGATGTTTCTTTCTCTGAGGCAAAAGGAATAGTAGAAAAGCAGTCCTCATCTTCCACTTCTGCAGTGTCTTACTCTGCTGTAGTTTCTTCCTCACTTCCAAAGGTTGATCAAGGATGTCAAACGTCAATTAACTGGACATCTGATATACAGACGGTTCGTTATGAACTAGATGCTGAAGTCACACCTTCCCGTTTCCACATCATCCTCACAAACAAATGTGTCTGCTGAAACAATACCAGAAACTGAAAGTCTGCCTGAACCTGTAACTGAGATAAAACAAACTCCTTTGCTTACAAAGAAGGAAAAACAAAAGTGTAAGAAAAAAGAATCAAAGGGCCTCAAACATATTGAGGTGCCTTTACCCTTGACTGTTCCTCTGGAGGTTCATAATATGTTCGAATCTCTAGATATGGAGGTCTCTCCATTGCAGCATAAAGGTCCTCCTCATTCACGATCTCCTATTATGACCCCATGAACTGCCCTGACAGTTTATAACGGTTGAATTGTAGAGGTCTTCGGAAAAACATTATCTGATCTTCAGCTATTGATCCAAGATTTAAAACCGTCTTAAAACAACAAACATTCCTCAACAATTTTAAGACAGTACGACTTATATCATCACTTTTCTCCCCCAGGCGATAAAGCAACTGGAGGATCATCTGTTTTGGTGAGGCTGGGTGTCATTCATAGTCCTGTCCCTCTTCGTACCCCTCTCCAGGCTGTTACAGTTCGTGTGACATTGAATGTCGTGTTCACTTTATGTTCTCTATACATGCCACCGTCATATTGTCTTCAACAATATGATCTTCAGTCACTTTATGACCAACTCTCGAAACCCTGTATCATCATGGGAGATTTAAATTGCCATAACCCACTTTGGGGTAGCAATGACAGCAAAATGAAAGGTAAAGTTTCTTAAACAGTGACTTATGCATATTCAATGATGGTTCTTCTACATACTTGCATCCAGGAACTGGAACGTATTCGTGTCTTGACTTAGCTGTTCTTGATTCTCAACTGCTAAGTGCGTTCGAATGGTCAGTTCACGGTGACCTCTGTGGATGCGATCATTTTCCCACTTTATTAAAATCCGTGACACCATCGTATGTCTCTCCATCATCACGATGGCACTTTGCTAAAGCTAACTTGGCTTGGTATGAAATTCTTCTTTCTAATAAACTAACACCTGATGTTTTCCTTGATGTTCCTGATCCTATAAATTATTTCTCTAACGAACTTCATAAAATAGCTGATGAATGTGTTCCAAAGTCCTCGTCAAATCCACACATACGTAAACCATGGTTTACTGTTGACTGCAAACAAGCTTGGAAGGCACGGTAAAAAGCGGAACAGTATTTCCGTCGCCATCCAATGGTCCATAACTTAAATAAATGTAAGATTTTAAACGCTTAACCAAGGCGTACCTTTAAAATGAATAAACGTCAATCTTGGCAAACTTATGTATCCAAAATAAATTCTCGAACGCACATGTCTAAAGTGTGGAACATGGTAGAGAAAATTATAGGTAAGGGTACAAAATCTAGTGTCAATCATCTTAAACATGGTGATCAATTACTTACTGATAAATCAGATATTGCAAATAAACTGGGTGAAACGCTTACTAAACATTCTTCCTCTTCTAACTATATGGCAAAATTACCAACTCCTGAAGCACTTGCCAGAATCCTGCCTAGAAGCTCTTTCAAATATTTTTGATGATATTTGGGGTGAGTGAGTGAGTTAATGTTTAACGCCACATCGGCATTATCTCAGCGATATAGTGACGAGAAAATTTAATACTGAAATGAAATACATGGATGCTATAAAAACCTGTCAACGAGGGACAGTAAAACAACTAGAATATCACAAATGGGATTAAAACTAGTGTGGAAAGTTAAAACTAATATCACTATTCGGACAATACAACATAAAATCAGGATAGACATTGCCAACAACTGAAGGTAGATTACCGTACTAAGGACCATGGTAACTTAATGTACCTTTGCTACCTGCATGGACCTAAGTTGGATTTACATCATCCCCTCAGCTGTTAGCAATTTAGGCACATCTAGCCACAAATTAAAAATACACATATACTACGATTAAAAACAGTGAAAATCTAAACGTGGATGGAATGTTTTGGGACTTACGTACCATCTCAGGAGGACAATAATTTTACGGTACTTCAACCCCCTTTGAGGGTACAGCCACTAACAATTCAAGTTACTAATCTAAACGACCATTAATTAAAATGCAACTGTCTACAGAACATAATAATCAAAATTCAGTTATGAAATCAATTTCTTTTAAAAATCCAAGAATTAAATGATAACTTACGGTGTTAAAAAGGTCCTTCATTGTGTTTACATTGAAATATTTATCCCTTGTGATAGAAAATTCGACACAGTCAAGCAGGATATGCTTGACCGTGGTTCTCTCATCACAAGGGATGCAAAACGGAGGATCCTCACCTTTTAAAATGTATTCATCAGTATCTCTTGTATGGCAGTACGACATCGCCGCATGATTACCTCTTCAAATCTCTACTGACAGCCCAAGTAGGTATAACCAATATATGGGGGTTTTTTTCATGTAATTTATTTATACCTACTTGAGTGTCCCAATTCTTCTGCATCAGATCACGGATATAAATTCTAATCCTCGCTTGGTAATCAGAGTATGGGATAAGAAGTGGTTTCACAGATTTGTTGAGTGCTGCCTTGGCAGCAAGGTCAGCCAATCTGTTCCCAGAGATTCCTACATGGCTGGGTAACCAACAGAAGACGATGTCGTATTGGCCAGTAGCAAGAGTATTATACAGTTCAATAATTTCAATTAAAAGTGGATGTTTACAAGAAATATTTTTTAATAGCCTGAAGGCAAGAAAGAGAGTCGGAATATATTATATACTGTTTACGTTTCGGGTGTCTTTGAATATATTTAAGAGCAGTTAATATGGCGTTAGCTTCTGCTGTAAAAATAGAACTATTATTTGGTAATCTAGAAGATATTGTTCTGGATCCAATGACAGTAGCACAAGCAACTGCACCACCGTCCTTGGACCCATCTGTAAATAAGGATTTGTAATTGTTATATGTATGTTTCAGTTGATTTTATTCTTGTTTATACTGTAATTCATTAGTTTCTGATTTTTTAAATGTAGTTAATGTAAGGTCAACCTGTGGCCTAACCAACTGCCAAGGGGGAGAGGAAAGAAGACGGAAGGGAGCTATATTGTTCAGCTCAATACCAGCAACAGCAGTAAACGGCTTCATTTTGAGCCCAAGAGTTGGAACAAGAGAAGACTTTTTGCTATACAAATCCTCATAAAGAGGATTGAAGACACAGTTATATGCAGGGTTAGATTCGTTAGAGAATAGTTTTGTGATATATTGTAAAGTGAGTGAGTTAATATTTAACGTCACATCGGCAATATCTCAGCCATATCGTGACGAGAACATTTAATACTAAAATGAAATATATGTCTATCATAAAACCTGTCAGCGAAGGACAGTAAAACAACTAGGATATCACAGAGTAGAATATAAAACTAGTAACTATACCTAAAACAATTTATCTATACAGGACAATACAATGTAAAAATGGGCTATAGATTGCTAACAACTGAAGGTAGATCACCATACTAGGGACCATGGGGACTTACAGTACCTTTGCTACCTGCATGGACCCTAGCTGGATTTACATCATTCCCTCAGCCGTCAGCAATTTGTGCAATCTAGCCATACAATAAAAAGACGCATATTCTACGGTTAAAAACCTGGAAATTTAGAATTGACTTTAACTGTTTGTGGACTTACGTACCCTCTCAGGAGGACAATAATTTTACAATACTTCAACCCCCTTTGAGGGTACAGCCACTAACAATTCTAGTTACAAATCTAAACAACCAATAATTAAAATACATCTATTTACAGAACACGTTATTCAAACTTCTACCAAAAAATCAATTTCTTTTAAAAAACCAACGATTAAATGAGAATTAATGTTAGTAAAAAGATCCTTTACAGTTTTGACATTGAAATATTTATCCCTTGTGATGGAGAATTCGACACAGTCAAGCAGAATATGCTTGACCGTGACTCTCTCATCACAAGGGATACAAAACGGAGGATCCTCACCTTTCAATAGGTATGCATGAGTATATCGTGTGTGGCCAATACGACATCGTCTTAAAATAACCTCTTCAAATCTGGACTGACAGCCCAAGTAGGTGTAACCAATATACGGTTTTATTTCATGTAATTTATTTATACCTACTTGGGTGTCCCACTTCTTCTGCATCAGATCACGGATGTAAGTTCTAATGCTAGCTTTGTAATCAGTGTAAGGAATAAGAAGTGGTGTCACAGATTTGTTGAGAGCTGCCTTGGCAGCAAGATCAGCCATTGCGTTACCGGAAATACCCACGTGGCTGGGTAACCAACAGAAGACGATGTCGTATTGGCCAGTAGCAAGATTATTATACAATTCAATAATGTCAATTAAAAGTGGATGTTTACATGATAAATTTTTAATCGCCTGGGGACAAGAAAGAGAGTCTGAATAGATTATATATTGTTTACGTTTAGGGTGTCTTTGAATATATTTAAGGGCTGTTAATATGGCGCTAGCTTCATCTGTAAAAATAGAACTACTATCTGGTAATCTAGAAGATATTGTTCTGGATCCAATGACAGTGGCACAAGCCACTGCGCCACCATCCTTGGATCCATCTGTAAATAAGGATTTATAATTGCTATATTTATGTTTTAATTGATTATATTCTTGCTTATATTGTAATTCATTAGTCTCTGATTTTTTAAATGTGGTCAATGTTAGGTCTACTTGAGGCCTGACCAACTGCCAGGGAGGAGAAGAAAGAAGACGGGAGGGAGCTATGTTTTCCAGCTGAATCCCAGCAGCAGAAAGAAAGGGTTTAATTCTATGTCCCAGAGGCGGAACAAGAGAAGACTTTTTGTTGTATAAATCCTCATAAAGGGGATTGAAAACACAGTTATATGCAGGGTTAGAATGATTAGAGTATAATTTAGTAATGTATTGTACAGCTAACTTTATACGGCGCTGCTCAAGAGAAGGTTCATCAGCCTCAACATAGAGACTGTCAATAGGTGAAGTTCTAAAAGATCCAAGACAAAGCCTCAGACCTTGATGATGGACAGGATCAAGAAGTTTAAGATTGCTTTTGCAGGCTCCACCGTAAACGATTGAGCCATAATCAAGTTTAGAACGAACTAGTGATCGATAGAGACGGAGAAGGGTAGCTTGATCCCCTCCCCATTTTGAATTTGAAACAACTTTCAACAAGTCAAGTGCTTTCAGGCATTTAGTTTTAAGTGATTTTATATGTGGTAAAAACGTTAAATGTGAATCAAAGATTAGACCCAAGAATTTGGCTTCCTTCACAACTTTAATGGGCGTCCCATCTAGAGACAGTTCAGGGTCTTTATGTGGTTTGTATTTTCGACAAAAATGTATGCAGTTAGTTTTCGATTTAGAAAATTTAAAGCCGTTTTCAAGACACCATTTATTAATCCTGTTTAAACACAACTGCAATTGCCGTTCAATGGTATGCATATTTTTACCACGACAAGAAATATTAAAATCATCCACAAATAACGATCCATCAATTGAATCGTTTAAAACTTTTGATAAACTGTTGATCTTGATGCTAAAAAGAGTGACTGACAAAATACTGCCTTGTGGAACACCCTGATCCTGATTGTAATGATCAGACAGGGTAGAGCCCACGCGGACCTGGAATTGTCTGTTATTTAAAAACTTGGCAATAAATTCAGGCAAACGACCTCGCAACCCGAAGTCATGTAAATCTCGTAAAATGCCATATTTCCAAGTAGTGTCATATGCTTTTTCAAGATCAAAAAAGATAGACACAGCGTGTTGTTTGTTAATCAGTGCGTTTTTTACAAATGATTCTAAACGCACTAAGTGATCGACAGTACTTCTGTTTTTGCGGAAACCACATTGTATATCTGTGATAAGGTTATTAGTTTCCAAGTACCAAACAAGTCGATTATTTATCATGCGTTCCATGGTCTTGCAAACACAGCTTGTTAATGAAATCGGACGATAATTGGATGGATCCGTATGATCACGTCCAGGTTTAGGTATTGGTACTACTATGGCGTCACGCCATGACGGAGGAAAGTTACCCGATGTCCAAATATCATCAAAAATATTTAGGAGAGTTTCTAGGCAGGATTCTGGTAAGTGCTTCAGGAGTTGATAATGTATGTTATCAGCTCCAGTAGCAGTGTCATGAGCCTGATCAAGAGCAGTATGGAGTTCATGAATAGAAAACGTTTCATTATAATCTTCCCCATTATCCGAATTGAAATTAACCCAGTTTATTAGCAATATCTGATTTATCAGTAAGCAATTGATCTCCATGTTTAAGATGATGGACAGTAGATTTAGTGCCTTTACCTTTGATTTTCTGGACCATGTTCCATACCTTGGATATGGGTGTCCGAGAATTTATTTTGGACACATAATTTTGCCAAGTTTGGCGTTTGTTCTGTTTAAAAGTACGCCGTGCTTTAGCATTTAAAATTTTAAATTTATTTAAATTATGTACCATAGGATGGCGACGGAAATAATGTTCTGCTTTTTTCCTTGCCTTCCTAGCTTGTTTGCGCTCATCGTTGAACCATGGTTTTCTTATGTGTGGAACTGTAGAGGACTTTGGTATACACTCATCAGCTATGGAATTCAGTTCATCAGAAAAAGATCTGATAGCATCAGGAACGTCAATAAAACGTTCGGGTTTAAGTTTTTCAGCACACAGTGTTTCATATAAAGCCCAGTTAGCCTTTTTAAAATTCCGCCTTGATGATGGAGGAACATCGGATGGAGTTACAGCTTTTAACATAGTAGGAAAATGGTCACTTCCACAGAGGTCATCGTGGACTGACCATTCGAATTCATTAAGTAGTACTGAATTTGTCAATGACAAGTCAAGAGCAGAATAGGTCCCTGTACCAGGGTGTAAATATGTGTTGGAACCATCATTATAAATACATAAATCATTGTCAGAACAAAAGTCCTCCAAGAATTTCCCTTTAGTGTTTGTAATTACACTACCCCAGAGTGGGTTGTGTCCATTTAAATCTCCAATTATAATACAGGGCTTCGGGAGCTGATCATATAGAGCTTGAATATCAGTTCTGGCAAACGTCGAAGACGGAGAAATATAAAGAGAGCATAGCGTAAACGCTACATGTAACGTAATTCTCACTGCAACAGCCTGCATATTAGTATTAAGTGAAACAGGGCTTTGAATAACGTTTTGTTTGACTAGAATGGATGATCCGCCAGTGGCCCTATCACCCGGAGGTGCAAAACAATGATATGCATTAAACTGACGAAAATTAAATGTATCTGTTTGTTTTAAATATGTCTCTTGGAGACATATCGCTGAAGGTATAAAATCTTGGACTAATAGCTGTAGTTCATGTAAATTAGTCCTCAATCCTCTGCAGTTCCACTGTACAATATTATTGGTATAAACTATCTTTTGGGGGGATTTATTGGGGATCTACCCCGCACTCTTTTGGAGGGCGACAAGCTATGTGCCCTAGAATGGACGTTTTCAGAAACGTCCATATCTTCAAGTGACCCATATTTATTGTACAATTGAATTTTATTTTGTGACCCCTTAGGAGCTCTGCTACTGTGTTGTTTTAAAGCATCAGGCTTTGGCTTTGGTTTACTTTTCACCGTTTGCTGACTATCAGATGTTGATTGAGACCTTGAATGTGACTGAGATGATGATGATTTGTGATCAGAAGACGGCTTTGAGGTACTAGGGAGTGGTTCCTCAGTCTGTGATGATATAGCAGGGTACATAAGCTGTGGAGAATCGCAGTTGACCCAAGTCAAAGTAGTTTGGCAGCCTGTGGATGATTTTGTTATTTTGGAGCGTGACTCCAATGTTGTTTTTGCCAGCGCAGCATAACTTTCTGGAAGATCAGTTCTTTTTACTATATTTTTGGCCTCAGAAAAAGAGATATTTTGAGTGAATTTGATTTTATTTATTTCCATTTGTTCTTTCCAAACAGGACATTGTTTAGAAAATGAGGAATGGTCGCCTGAGCAGTTGGTGCATTTTTTGAAGTCACTAGTACAATCTTCTGTTGTGTGTGTCTTCTCACCACAGTGGGCACACACAACGGACAATGTACAAGTATTTACACCATGGCCGTACTTCTGACATTTAAAACATCTCAGTGGGTTCGGAATGTACACGTCAACCTTGATGTTGCAGTAACCAGCCTTCAATGATTTTGGAGCTGTCGGAGATGAAAAGGAGAACAGATACGTATTGGTTGGAACACTTTCATTGTTCTTACGGACTGAAAAGCGTTTGACATCGAGCACACCTTGATCTTTCATTTCAGTCATGATGTCAAGTTCTGTCATGTCAGAAAACAACCGATCACGGTCTCTGATGATCCCTTTGCTCGTGTTTAACGTCTTATGAGCAGATACAGTAACCGGAATTCCAACAAACGATTCTATGCTCATCAAATTGACTGACTGCTGCCGTTTCCCACACTCAACCTCCAGTGCACCTGAACGTAACCGTTTAATGCTCTTAACTTCCCCGGCAATACCTTGAATACCTTTGGCAACTGCGAACGGGTTCAATTTTAGAGGCGTTTTATCAGCAGATTCAATAACAAGAAAGCGTGGCCAAAACTCAATTGATCTGGACGGTCGAAGGTCATTATCATCAACATCATTTTCAAGAGGACGTTTGGTTTTTTTTGTGGGGATTTCATAAGCCATATTTAGTGTTGAGATTTCATCATCCGAGCTCCCCACCCACCACGGAGTATCACAAGGACAATGCTAAAAACAAGCGGATCTCCAGCTTGCAGCACCAAGGATACCCGGATGATATACTCCAGCAGAAAAATTAAAAGATTAATAGTTCCACCAGATTGGCCCATGAGCCACCGCCTTCTGGCATAGGACTCTAGGCAAATTTCAGAACAACATATGTCAAAATCAAAAATGTTTTAGATAATATAGCCAAGTCCAAAGTTATAACAATTCTAAAGTGTGCATTGAAAAATATAACAATACTCCATGCACACAGCTTGGCATGACCAGCCGATTGGTCGAACCGGGCCCATTCGACCACCCGTCTAGGCGAAGTCAGGGCCAAAGTGGTGTATTGAGCAACAGGAGCACGATTGCAGGCCCCTATTGCCCTCAACCACCAGGATCCCCTCCTCCGCCGACACAGGGCCGCAACCCACGGCAAACGGGTTGGTGGACCAAATATCCCCCCGGGTCCACTACGGGGGTGTTGGCGAGCTCTTGGCGTTACCCAGCACCCACCACGAGGAGGTGGCTCGCCACGGGTGCCGATATATTGTAAAGATAATTTAATACGGCGTTGTGCAAGAGATGGTTCATCTGCCTCAACGTAAAGACTGTTAATAGGTGAAGTTCTGAAGGACCCAAGACAAAGTCTTAGACCTTGGTGATGGACAGGATCAAGAAGTTTAAGATTGCTTTTGCAGGCTCCACCATAGACGATGAAGCCATAATCAAGTTTAGAACGAACAAGTGATCGATATAGATGGAGAAGGGTAGCTTGACCCCCTCCCCATTTTGACTTTGAAACCACTTTCAGCAAGTTAAGAGCTTTCAGGCATTTAGTTTTAAGTGATTTAATATGTGGTAAAAACGTTAAATGTGAATCAAAGATTAGACCAAAGAATTTGGCTTCCTTCACAACTTTAATGGGCGTCCCATCCAGAGATAGTTCAGGGTCTGTATGTGGTTTGTATTTACGCCAAAAATTTAAAGCCGTTTTCAAGACACCATTTATTAACCTTGTTTAAACGCAACTACAGTTGCCGTTCAATGGTATGCATGTTTTTACCACGACAAGAAATATTAAAATCATTCACAAATAACGATCCATCAATTGAATCGTTTAAAACTTTTGATAAACTTTTGATCTTGATGCTAAAAAGAGTGACGGACAAAATACTGTCTTGTGGAACACCCTGATCCTGATTGTAATGATCAGACAGGGTAGAACCCACACGGATCTGGAATTGTCTGTTATTTAAAAACTTGGCAATGATTTCAGGCAAACGACCTCGCAACCCGATATCATGTAAATCTCGTAAAATGCCATATTTCCAAGTAGTGTCATATGCTTTTTCAAGATCAAAAAAGATAGACACAGCGTGTTCTTTGTTACTTAATGCGTTTTTTGCAAATGATTCCAAACGCACTAAGTGATCGACAGTACTTCTCTTTTACCGGAAACCACATTGTATATCTGTGATAAGGTTATTAGTTTCCAAATACCAAACAAGTCGATTATTTATCATGCGTTCCATGGTCTTGCAAACACAGCTTGTTAATGAAATCGGACGATAATTGGACGGATCCGTATGATCACTTCCAGGTTTAGGTATTGGTACTACTATGGCATTACGCCATGAAGAAGGAAATTTCCCGGAAGACCAAATATCATCAAATATATACAAGAGCGTCTCTAAACAGGATTCTGGTAAATACTTCAAGAGTTGATAATGTATGTTATCAGCTCCTGTAGCAGTATCATGAGCTTGATCAAGAGCAGTATGGAGTTCATGAATAGAAAAAGTTTCATTATAATCTTCCCCATTATCTGAGTTGAAATTAATAGTTTTCTTTTCTTGTTGTTTTTTATACTGCTGGAACTTAGGTAAATCATTAGAAGAGGAAGAGTGTTTAACGAGGGTTTCGCCCAGTTTATTTGCGATATCTGATTTATCAGTAAGCAAATGATCTCCATGTTTAAGATGATGGACAGTAGATTTAGTACCTTTGCCTTTGATTTTTTTGGACCATGTTCCATAC